>NW_023270865.1:25630681-25687433 GCF_011800145.1 Mirounga leonina | reverse complement strand
CTTTCTTTCTTTCTTTCTTTCTTTCTTTCTTTCTTTCTTTCTTTCTTCTTTCTTTCTTCTTTCTTTCTTTCCTTTTTCTTCTCTCTCTCTTTCTTTCTTTCTTTCTTTCTTCTTTCTTTCAAGATTTATTTATTTTTTAGAAAGAGAGAGAGAGCCAGCAAGCAGGGGGAGGGGCAGGGGAAGGGAGAGAATCTCAAGCAGACTCCTTGATGAGTGCAGAGCTCAATGCAGGGCTCAATCGCAAGACCCTGACATCATGACCTGAGCTGAAATCAAGAGTTGGATGCTTAATGGACTGAGCCACCCAGACACCCCTAGGTTCTATTTCTGATTTGCTGGTGTAGCTTCTTTGGACTTTGGTTTGCTCATTTATAAAATGACAAGTTGGACTAGGTCAGTGTTTCTACTCAGTGTCTGTTTAGCACCTGCATCAGGCTCAAAATAGTTATACAAATACAGATTCCTGGGCTCAACTGGCCCTCATCATGTCAGAATTTTGTGGTATGGCCCTGAAGTCAGCATTTGTAACACTCTCCACCTCTAAATCTTTCACAAGCAAAAGTTTGAGAAATACACTACTGTATCTCTCTGAGGTTCCTTTACACTCTTGTAATCTGCAAGTTTGCTTCTCAAAAGTAAAAATTCTCCTTCCCCCATGAGAATGACTGAGGGCTCTTGAAGGGTGTTTTGTCCAATCTAATTCCTAGATAAAGCATTTTGGAACTGAGTTATCTCCACTATTTTAAGTTAGGAATATTGCCGACATTATAGAAATAAGACAATGCCCTTGAGGGGGAGAAACTTAACAAAATTTTGAAAACACAAATGGCTTTTTACTACTTTTCCCTACAGTCACCTTCAAAAGAATCCATTAAAGGTCCTAACTTCCTCTTTGCGGGCTATGGGTTTGTCTGTGCCACAACCCTGTAGCCAGGTGATTCAGCTCTTTAGGCTTTGGTTCAATGCTGGTAAGAATTCAGTTCTTCCTTGACTCCTTCAGACTAAACATTTGAGTTACGAGCCACATAAAATCATTTGGTAGGGATTGTAGCTAGGGAAATTCAGTTCACAATCTGACACCTCATAAAGCTTTATTTTAGAGTTTGTGGGGTTTGGTGTATATCATTTATTTTTTTGGACTTAAGCAAGCACCTGGATGTGGGTTTTTCTTTTTCTGGCTGACAAAACAAAACGGGGTTCAGTTAATTTCTTCCCTTTAAATGGTTTATGATCTTTGCCTCATTTTATTTGGACTTAATTGGGCTAGCTAGGATCATTGCAAATACAAAGCAGCTGGAGAAGCCTGGCTACAATCAGATGAATTTGAGCTTTGGGTTTCCTTTCTCCAGCATGTACAGTGGTATACAAGACTCTAACTCTGTGCGTATATTTTTATTCTCTAGGACTCCTTTTCCACATGAAAAATACGCTGATTAGATTAGATGATCTTGGTTCCTTCTAGCTTCAAAAAATATCACAGTTTTTATAATTCTATTCTCATTATTCTAGACTATTTGGCAGTATGACCTATAAAAACAAAAATAATAATGTGGAATATAAAACTGGAGAAAAAGGTGGATAGAGGTTTTCTAGAGAAAAGAAAATCTGAAATATTCAAAATACAGAAAGTTAAAAGTTAGACTTAACTTCTATATGGATACAAAGAGAAAATCAGGACAATTAAGTAGACATTATAGGAGATAAATGTATGTTCAAGGAATGGAAAAGCTTTTCAAATATTTGGATTGGTTTAGTAATGGAGTAGAATAGGTTGGCTTTCAGGGCAGTAACTTGCCCATCACTGGGATTGTTCAAGCAGACATATATTTACACATGTCTCAGGAATATTATAGAGAATATTCCTGTGATGATATGAGGTTGAACATTGTAGTCATATGATTTAATAGAGTAATGGTTAGGTAAATCACAAATAGAGATGGCTTGTTCAGGAGTGTTAAAGAACAATGATTTTTTATTTTCAAGAAAAGAAGACAATGGCAACAAGAATGGAGATGTGAAGCATTATTATGTGTGCAGGATACTGTCATGTGGTCTTTTGTGTTTGCAGAGAAGTAAAAAGAATAGAGCAGAGTTTAGATTCCAACAACTATTTTTTGTTCAAGCTATTAGAAAGCACCAATTGGAATAGTAATTAAACAGTCCCTACATCATAGAACTTCTAATTCATTTCATAAGTGTTTAATGAACTCTTACTATATACTAAATATGTGCTGAAATGAAATAGCAAGTGAGTCTTAAAAAGGCATGAATATTTTTAGGGGGAAAAAGATATACCACAGCTCAGTTTTATTAGTAGTATCTTCTATAGAGGGGGGCCTTGTAAAAAAATGGTAGTTTGGCTTTGACATTACTTCAGTCCTCTTTTAGTTATTTCTCTTCCTGCATTTAGTAACTCTTCCTCATTCATTTGACAAATATTTATTAAATATCTACTAAGTTCAGATACCATTCAAGCTGTAAGAATACATCAATGAACAACAGAGACAAAGTGAGCAGTGCCTTGAATCTGCATTTTGTTTCTGATTATCCAAATTCTAAAATAAGTCTACCTCATTAGAGGCTCGACCTCTACCTGCCCCCTGTAACACACATTAATATGTTGTCAACTCTGTTTCTCATAGTAATTGCAGTAAGAGGAAAGCATGTCAAGGGTGTGGAGACTGAGCAACATTCACATCCCTCCACTTTAACAATAGATAAAAATGTGGTACACTTTGTAAATATGTTGTGGTTAAGGACTGAATCGTGACCCCCTCAATTCACATGTTAAAGTCCTAAGGCCAATATATCAGAATGTGATTGTATTTGGAGACAGGGCCGTTAAAGAGGTAATTAATATAAAATGAGGCATATAGGTGGGCCTTAATCCAGTATGACTGGTGTCCTTATAGGAAGAGGAGATTAGGACACAGACATATACAAAGGGAAACTATGTGAAGACAAAAATAGCCATCTACCAGCCAAGGAGAGAAGCCTCAGAAGAAACCAACCCTACAAGCACCCTGATCTTGGACTTCTAAAGCTCCAGAACTTTGAGAAAATAAGTTTCTGTTTAAGCCATCTAGACTATGTTACTTCATTATGTCAGCCCTGGCAAACTAGTACACAGAGTAAGGGATACTCATTAGGACATGATTTAAAATTTTCTTATCATATAGATATGAGGCTGCTATAATTCTGTCCACTGCCCAACATCCTCTTCCCCTCATACCTGCTTTTCCAACACTGACATTGGAAGTCAACACCTGAAAACTCTAACCTCATTATCTGAGACCTTCCAGGGGCTGGCATTGTAAGTCAGTGCAGTGTCTGTCTGGCATATCAATGATTCCCTAAGGAGGAAAGCAGCTTGGTGAGAAGGAATTAGTGACTATTATTATTTTTTTTAAGTATCTGTTTAGAGGCATCCCACTGATATATGCACAAAAGATAGATCTGGTATATCACTATAGGCATATTCCAGCCTTCAGAATGCAAAAAAATCTCCTGAATCTAATTAGATATGGAGTCAAAGTAAAGAATGTCCTTCCCCAAATTGACTGTGGGAGTTTTGTATATTTATTTGAGTGAACTGGGTCAGCTGACAGGACCAGCCAGCTTACAGACTCAAACTGTGATTTATAGTTTAGTGGGAAGGAAGAGCAACTTTAGAAACACAGACCTCTTCTATATTCTGTATGACCCTGGTCCTAGTTGGCCAGCCCCTTCCAAGGCAACACTGTACATCTGCACTGATTTATGCAGACAAAGTCTGCAGCCTGGACATCTTGGTGTGACTCCCTTATCCCAACCCAATGCACATCTTGAGGATTAGGTGGCAGAACCCACCCACCATAGTGGCACCATGAAAAAGGGTTTGTTACCTGTTCATTCAAGGTAATGAGAAGGAGGTACTGTTTGTTTTGAAATAGTTGCTTTAGAAGGAGAAGAACTGATGGGTTTTAGGTTTTGTTTTGTTCTTTAAACAAATTTAGTAAATATTAACCCCCCCTCCCCCCAAAAAAGAAGCAGCAGAGGAAACAGCTGCAGGAAGAAACATTTTCCAAGAAGGTCATCCTAGGTCAAATGTCATTGAGAATGTAGCATGACAAGGAAAAGCTTGAGCAGATCAGGAGGGGTCTGGATTTAATCCCAGCTTCTAGCACAAGAACACAATGATTGGACAGGTCATTTAGACCCAGTGCTTTCTCCTAAGAAATTCAGTCCATGAAGAATAATAATGGTAAAAATATACATAGTGCTTATCCCTAGTCAGGTACTAAATGTTTTATATTTATTGTAACTCAGTTAATGCTCACATAGGGTTCTGAAAGCCTGTTGTCTTATGCAGACATTCTAAAATGCTTCCCAAGATTCCTATCCCCTTGTGTATAGACCCTATATGATCTGCTCCCCCATCCACACCCACTTGAGTATGAACAAGACTTATAAATATGAAGGTTCTCACTCCATGATTATTTTACTTATAACTTTAATAATTTTGTAGATGTTATTAGGGTCCCTAATCAGTTGGTGTTGAGTTAATCACAAAAAGAGATTATCCTAGATGGTCTGACTTCAACTAGGGGAGCCCTTAAAAGGGACTAGGCCCAACCTGAGAGAAGAACTATATAGTGTAAGAGGGATTCTTCTAACTAGCCTTTATGTAGCAAATTGCTGTGTTGTGAAGAGGGCTACATGGCAGGAAAGAACAGGCAGCCTCTAGAAGCTGAGAATGGCCCTTTAATTTACAGTCAAAACAAAGTGGAAACCTTAGTCATATATTCATAAGGAAATGACCCAGATGAGTTAGAAGCAGATCATTTTCTAGTCAAGATCCCAGGTGAGGATATATCCAGTCAACACCATGATTTCAGCTTTGTGAGATGCTGAGCATAGTATACAGAGGCACTAAAATGTACCTGACTTCTGACCCACAGAAACAATGAGATAATACATTTGTGTTGTTTTAAGCCACTCTATTTGTGTCCACAGTAACTACTGTTTATGGTGATTTGTTATGCAACAAGAGAAAATTAGTGCACTTGTAATAGAACTTGGATTTGAACCTAGATTTCTGGTTCCAAAGTGTGTATATTTAACACTCTGTTGCATTAAGCTCCTGCCACCTGCCTTCTGTTTCCCTCTCCCTGCAAGTTGCCATGGCTAGAGTAGATATGGGACCCTTCCCTCTGGTATAGTTGGTCAGAAAGCCATTTTGAAAGCAATAACTCTAGGACCCTGGCCTCTAGCCAGTCCCCCACTCTGTAACAACTCCCTTTTTACATAGATGGGAAATCCTAGGTTTCATTCCCAGAGGACTTTTTTTTTTTTAAACACTTCTCTTAAAAAAAAATCTACAGTTTTGAATTATAGCCCTGTGGTTGAGGGAAAATGACATTTACTAGGGAAGTAACTTGTTATGGTCTTAGGTACTCTGCCAACTGCAATGAAAAGGGGGCTTTTAAATGTCATTTATACATTAAGAATGATTTAAAGAGACACTGAAGAATATACCCAGCTGGCATTGCCAAAATCTGTAGGCGTTATAGCCACAAGTATCCTGGGCTAAAACTTAATTTGTTCTTTTATGAGTGAATAGAGTATATTCTGCCCCTGTCTGAACTAAAATGTTTGAAAGTCACACTTCATTTAAAAGGTTTCATGGAGACATGCCCGATCTACAAAGAAATAAAGTATCAATCTGAAGAGTAGGCAGAAACCTTCATTGTCTAGAGAGTCTTTTTTGGGGGGGAAACAGTTAAAAAAAAAAGAGGCAATATTCTTTTAAGTATGAGGACTTAACCTGGATGAGTTTTGTTTTTTTTTTTAATTTTATTTTATTATGTTATGTTAATCAGCATAGATTACATCATTAGTTTTTGATGTAGTGTTCCATGATTCATTGTTTGTGTATAACACCCAGTGCTCCATTCAATACGTGCCCTCCTTAATACCCATCACTGGGCTAACCCATCCCCCCACTCCCCTCCCCTCTAGAACCCTCAGTTTGTTCCTCAGAGTTCATAGTCTCTCATTAACCTGGATGAGTTTTCTCAAACTTTCTGAATACTCAAACAGAACCTCCTCTAATTTAAATAAAAGATGGCTGACGTCCAGAGAATAATAATGGTCTAGATATCAGAAGATAACCAGGTAAGTTGTCCAAATTACTCAGCAATGGCGTTGAGTCAGGATGTGGCTGGTTTGATCTGATCCCTGTAGAGTGAGGCTTGGAGGAAGATTATAAAATCTTAAAGAGAATTCTGGTAATGGTACCCCTGCAATGAGTTTTAGCCTCTGCCAATTAATTTCACCTATGGCCATGAATACATTAGCATTATATATCTCTGTAAGTTCATATTTGTCATTCACTATTTTTGCTTGTAAAATGCACTTGAGAATCCCTCTCCTATTAACCTTCAAATATCCTAGATATTTATAGCTCATTTATAACCTTTGTACTTGCTTTGTAAACAATGGCAAAATACTGATACATCTTCCACTTTCTGAAGTTAATGGAGCACATATTAAGTGAAAAGAGTCTTTATATGTAAAAGTGACATAAGAATCTTGGTATCAGTGGGCTGTGTATATTGAGTTGCTTTCATTACAGATGATGAATTTGGGCCAAATCATCTAATGCTTTTTAGTCTTTGGGACCAAGAGCATGCAGCATTTTATAAGATTTTCCCCCCTCATCAGGAGTAAGTGTGCTTTGTAATGGATTTGCTTACCATATACTAATACCACAGGCTTTCAGAAATAGTCAAGAAAGGTACAAAGGTAAAGCTATGACTAGTTGGTTAAGAAACTTGCAAAGAAATTTTTTAATGATGCTAAGGTTTGGATTTTTTTTAAAAAAATCTAATTGAATTTAGTTGTATTTGGGTAGAACAAGGCCCACATCTTGGTAAGACTGCCCCCACTCCCCACCACATGACATAGCAAGGTTTCTTGAAGATGATATCACCTATTAGGATTGTTGTGATGAATTTAGGAGATAATGCATGAGACCATACCTAAGACAATAACTGGCACCTGCGGTTATTCAACTGATAGTGAAATTTAAAAAACAAACAAGATTTTATTGCATGCCCATTGAACGAATGAATGCACATATAAAGCATTTAGATACTTACATTAATGAGTAAGCGTGGGATTTTCTATAATGTGACTATAGTACTGAATTATTAAAATAGAAAAACATTGGGGGCGCCTGGGTGGCTCAGTCGTTAAGCGTCTGCCTTCGGCTCAGGTCATGATCCCAGGGTCCTGGGATCGAGTCCCACATCGGGCTCCTTGCTCAGCGGGGAGCCTGCTTCTCCCTCTGCCGCTCCCTGCCACTCTGCCTACTTGTGATTCCTCTCTCTCTCTCTGTTTGTCAAATAAATAAATAAAATCTTAAAAAAAAAAAAAGAAAAACATTGTGTAAGAAAAGTCTTGCCATCATCATTTAGGGCCTTGAGACAGCCAAATCCTTTTAGATGGAAAGGAATTTACAGAGAGGGAATATTGGAAATTGAAGAACCTCCCAAGAAGATAAATTGGGCTATACCGAATTAGGTAATGTTTAATCAAAATATATAATGAAACAAAATAGGGCAAAATAGATGAAGGGGATTAAGAGGTACAAACTTCCAGTTATAAAATAAATAAATTATGAGGATGAAAAGTATAGCATAGGGAATATAGTCAATAATATTATAGCTTTTATGGTGACAAATGGCAACTACACTTATTGTAGTGAGCATTCTGTAAGGAATATAATTGTTGGATCACTATGTTGTATACCTAAAACTAATATAACATTGTATGCCAACTATACTTCAATTAAATATTATTAAATTAAATTAAAATATGCATATATTCAATTATATATTGTTATGTTCAATTATAATTGAATATATATATCTTATACACATTTATATATAATATATAAATATAAAATCATTTCACAGATATGTTCCCTGGGTTAAAATACTTGGCTCAAGAGCTTAGTCAGAATGATGTCTACCTTGATAATAGACAGTGTTGTATTATATACACCAGTGAAATCTAACTAAAGCAAAAGAAAAACTTAGGGAAAAAGCCTTCAGCTATGGTTGAGTACCCTGTGTGATACTCTCTGGTCTACATAAAAACAAATTAGTTGCAAGGATATTGACCACATCCCTCTTCTATTCCAGAAGCCAACACCTTGCCCTAATTGGCAAACAGGTCACAAAAGGCCAATCATATTGTGTCTGAGTCCTTATAAAATTGAACAGTTTTAATTATTTAATTACTTAATTATCTTTACTGTATACTCTTGATATTCTTTCTTCTTTAAATTTTGATTTTAATGAAAGATTACATTTGTCACTCAGATGTTTGGGCCCTTTAACCAGAAATCACTGTCATCCTCATTGTTCTGGGGAAAATGAAAACAAACATTCGGAAATGACGGTAGATAAGCCTGAGCCTTGGTTTAAAGTGGTGGAAGGAAATGTAGTTAGTTTAAGCATAGAGGAAATCTTTCTTAATGAAACTGGATTAATTTTCTTAAGAAATAAAAGCCAAAAATGCTCTCTAGGGAAGATGAGACACTTGGTGACAGTTTGCTTAGCTTTCATTATGGTGGTAAGTGGTAGCTGGGTGAGAGCAGTTAGAAGGGACTCTACAAGGATAATGAGTGATTCAGCATAGGGTGTGCACTGAGCAAATAAGCATGAAAGTTTGACTTCAGCAACTGCACCCCCACCTCCTACAGTTTGCAAATGCAACCCTCTCCTCACTTCTGGAGTTTCTTTTTTATACTTTCTTTCCAAAGGCTGAATGTGTTTTAATTACTTGTTTTTTTTTAATTATTAAAAGCTTTCCATGCATTTTCCTTCTGTAGTTTCAAGTTCTGTAATCAAAGGAGGAAAGTAGTTTGGTAAACTGAATTCATACTAAGGTGATAGAGAGTCTCAGGGATTTATTTATTTATTCATTTACTTACTTACTTACATGGTATTGTTGTACTAATACTTGGAAGGCCTATGCTTATCTTAAGAGATTTTCAGATACCTTGAGACCAGAGTGGAAGAGATGAATAGACACTTAAAAGGTTAACAGAATAAAGTTATGCTGTGGATGCCAATAGGACTCAAAGTGTTGGGTTCCAAATCCGTTTCTGCAGTGTTAAAAAAATATATTATTTCTCTTGAGTAGTATATGAAATAGGCTGAATTACTACCCCATTCTGCCTCATTTCATTTTGCATCCTTTCCAGAGGAAATTTATACCACTATAAGATTGCATGCCTTAGTGTTTGTTGTACACAGCACCTACCAGTCTTCATTGTTTTTTCCAAATTTTGTTTTCATTGTTGTTCAGATAGGACTCTGTCAAGCTTAGCATTATACTGAAATGCAACAATGTGACCTCTAGGGGTTGCATCTTTTTTGAAGAGATGAAGATGTGCTTATGTAGGAAAGAGAACAGATTACAAAGTATGGCTTTCATCCAAGTGAAAAGGATTCCAGAACAGCCATAAGCCATCAGGAAATGAAGAGGCTTCAGTCTAACCTGATGAAGAAATGTATCTCAAATAAGACTCTTTTCTAATTTTAGAAAATAATTACAGTTAATTTTTCATTTTCTATCTGGGGCGTATCTGAGTAGTAACTAAAGGAAGAACTTTGGATTTGTAGACATGAAACTAGGTGTTTTTTACCTGGTATGCTCCACCTCTCTACCTCCTCCAGATCCATTGCACCCCCTCTGCTAACCTCTATACCTGGGAGATTGACCTCTTTTGGTTACATCATCTGGGATCTGAAATCTTTGCTAGAATTTCTAGCTTCTGGTTTATTTTGGTCAGTGGGAGGCGTGGCAGGGGGTGGTGGGAGGGTGAGAAGGGAGAAGGATCAGGGTATTTCTTCTTTGGCTTTACCTTGCTTTGCCACAGTTCTAGAAGTATCTGTGTCCATCATCCTGTCAGACAGCCCCTTTTTTTACAGTGGCAGCTCTTCACCAGGCTCTGGCAAGATTGTCCTCTTTTTTCAGGCCTGGGTTAGTCATGGCTTCCTCCTTTTTAGTCCCTGCATGCTTTACTATTCCTTTTTGGCCCCTTACCCCTGCCCTTCAATAAATTATTTTGGTCAAACCATTTAGATATGCCATCTGTTTCCTGTCAGAACCCTAACAGATACATTTAGGTTCTTGGACAAGTCAGATAATCTCTTGACCTTTTATTTTCTTGATCTATAAAATTCTGTAATACCTATGTTATTACCTTAAAGAGTTGCCAAGAGGACCGATAATGCATGTGAATTTGTAAAGTATACTAAAAATGTACACTATGAATAGCAAATCATCTGCTTGTTGAATTCCCAATCAGCTTTCCACAGATACTTGATATTTTTTATAACCTCCCCCCATGATAAACTGATACAGACTTTGGGAGTGCAATCTTGTGTTGACCAAAGGCAAACAGAAGCAGGAAAGGTAATCCTCTACTATATGCATTCCAAAGCTAAATATAAGCCATCTTTTGGTTTACCATGTTTCAGTTACCCTCCTTAGCTAGGAGGATGTTATAGAACTAGGAGGACATTATAGAACATCCTAAGATACCTTTGTTCCTGCCCTGCATTTTTTTTACCCTTGATACTGATTTCATCAGACATTATTTCCTTATAGTGCATCTTGTGTATGTCTTGCCCCTCTGTGAGACTGTAAAGCTTCTTTATAATGATCCTGAGGATAAGGATCATACCTCATATATTTTTTATGACTCATAGTAACTCCCATACTGTTATGCATATATTTAGTTAAGTAGACACTTGGGAAATGAATGGCTGAGTATTCAGTGCACACTTTTTAAAAAAAGATTTATTTATTTATTTTAGAGAGAGAGAGAAAAAGAGAGAGCATGCACGCAAGAGTTGGGGGAGGGGCAAAGGGAGAGGGAGACAAGCAGACTCTCCACTGAGCACAGAGCCCAATGCAGGGCTATATCCCATGACCCGTGAGATCATGACCTGAGCTGAAACCAAGAGCCGGATGCTTAACCGAGTGAGCCACCCAGGTGCCCCTCAATGCACACTTGTTGATTGAGACTTCCCAAACCTGATACTAGGCACTTACTGGTTTTATACAAGAGTGTGCTCTTTCTGATTAGCATGACCCTCTCCTTGCATGCATGGAAAGTATTTAACAAACGAAGATTTTATGGATATTTGTTATGTTTTATGTGTGTATCTTATTGTGATTTGGCACATGCGGGACTTTAAAATTCAAGAGGAGAAGCTCTTCCTCCTTGTCCCCATCTTACTAGGTTGGAGCATAGTAAGATGATTATATAAAACAAAATAAATGTTGATAATGAAAACAACTAATGGTTTCTCATCCAATCCTCCTAAAGCCAATAAAAATTTATTGAAAATTCAACACACTCATATATGTCTTCTCAGGTAAACCCAAACCCATGTGTTCAAGGGAAGCATTTAAATTTTTTGCATAATAGGTCTGGGAATAGTGACTGATGGTTTATCCACTGAACCAGCTCTAGAAAGGGCATATGGACAATGGTACCAGAGGTATTTGGCTCACTGATCCTTCCTTTCTTTGTTTTCTTACTTCTGAATAGACACAATGCACTCCAGAGAACCCTTGCTATTTTTTGTTCCCACATTCTCATTCCTTCAAAATAAAAAGAGAAAAAAATAACTTAGGTAATCAGGGACCATTAAAGGCCCTTCTGGGAAGCCCAGACTGATCCTACTAATTTCTCTCAAAGAAAAGCCATATAAAAACAAAATCAGCAGCCTAGTTAAAGGAATGATATAAAAATCCCTTAACTTGCTGAGGTCACCAAGGTGCTGAGGAAAGGAAAGAAATGCCTAGACCCTAAAACATCTTTGGTATGAAGAAGTGGCCAGATGCAGAAGATGGTAGGAATATATGTGTGTATGCATGGTATAAAGATGAAGAATATAACAGAGATTGTCATGGTAGATTACCACCTGGCCAAGAGTAACGCTTTAGTGGAAAAGTGAAAAAATAAAATGAATACTGGGAGCATATTTACAAAAGGGAGCATGGGACTGCTGGTAAGTTCCAAGAGGAAAAAAGCATGTATGAGTGTGTTAAAATTTTAAATTATTTCATGCAGACAATAATCCCAGAGAAGTTTAGAAAGTGGAGTCATTAAAATGGAAGGAACCAATAGGGAATATTTCTTGGAGAAGAAGAGCCTGAAACTGGCCTCTGAAGTGTTGGATTGGTGGAAAGCAGAACAATGGGGATGATGAAAGGCCACATACCTTCCCATGGGAAGATTTATACCTTAAAGCAAAGAAAACTACTCAAATAGAATGTCTAGCAAAAGGTGCTAGAGGTGATAGGTGATGTTGGGAAGTCTCCTCTCCTTCATTCTCCTCCTGATAAACACAGATCCCTGGGCATGGGATGTCTTGCCCCTCCGGATGGTCGGTGGTGATGAGGCAGAAGAAGGCTTTCTTAATGGAGAGTTTGATGGAGTGTCTTAGTTTGCTCAGGGAGCCATCACAGTATCACAGACTGGGTGCTTTAAACAGAAGTTTATTTCTCACAGTTCTGGAGGTTGGGAAGTCCAAGATCAAGGTACCAGCAAAGTAGGTTTCATTCTGAGGCCTCTTTTATTGGATTGTAGCTGCTGCCATCTCCTTTTGTAGTTATATGTCTCCTCCATGCCTGCTCAGAAGAAAAGTGAGCTTAGGTCTCTTCCTCTAATAAGGACACTAATCCCATAAAGGAGGCCCTATCACCATAACCTCATTTAAACCTAGTTATCTCTCTTGGGGCACCTGGGCAGAGTCTGCTTGAGATTCTCTCCCTCTGCCCCTCCACCCCCTCTAAAATAAATAATTAAATCTTAAAAATTATTTTCAAACCTAATTATCTCTCAAAGGCCCTACCTCCAAATACCATCATGTTGGAGGTTAGGGCTTTACTATATGAATTCAGTTCACAATGGGGAGTAAGTCAGTTCCTTAGGAGGGAACTTACTATTCTTTAAGGGGCATTAGGAGAAGCTATCATGTAAGAGAAGGAAAAAGTAGTCACAGAGTGAGATAAATAGAATAGTCCTGAATACATGGCTATTTAAGAAGCTAGGCCCAGAAAAATAGATGAGAAAATTTGACATATCTTAAAGTATAATTGATCAGCCATAGGAACTATTTAGGGAGACTGTCTAGTCATACAAAAGAATCAGAATGTGCAAAAGGTAATTGGCTAGGGAAAGAACGAAGGTGGGGTCTGATTTCTACATCTAGAATTCAGATAGAGTTAATTTCAGGGAAGGAGGAGAAAATAAAATCACTTCAGAATGTTTTGGTTGCCAGGGAAGAACACTGTGGGGTTGCATAGGAAATGGCCTTTCTCATATAGCGCCAGGAATTAATCCAAAGAGGCAGTTGCAGAGTGAGTGCAGAATGATCCAAATTCAAAAAGGCAAGGGCCTGGAGTACTGGAAGTATGTGACTATGTTATACTTACTGGCAATGGCAGAAATAATGAAAGATTAACCCTCTGGTATGGATTTAGAACAAGGTAGTTTTTGTAGAGTAGGCTAAGATCTTGACCTAACCATCACCCAAATGGCTAGTGAGATATCATGGGAACAGATTGTGACACAGATTAAGATGAGATACCAGTACAAAAAACATAGTTATCCTAATATCTCTAAGCATAGTCTCATTATAGACGGCAGTAGCCTTTCATGTAATACTTTTTTTTAATTTTTATTTTATTTATTTTATTTTTTTAAATTTTATTTTATTATGTTATGTTAATCGCCATACATAACATCATTAGTTTTTGATGTAGTGTTCCATGGTTCATTGTTTGCATATAACACACAGTACTCCATGTAATACGTGCCCTCTTTAATACCCATCACCAGGCTAACCCATCCTCCCACCCCCCTCCCCTCTAGAACCCTCAGTTTGTTTCTCAGAGTCCATAGTCTCTCATGGTTCATCTCCCTCTCCGATTTCCCCCTCTTCATTTTTCCCTTCCTACTATCTTCTTTTTTTTTTTTTTTTTACATATAATGTATTTGTTTCAGAGAAGAAGTCAAACTCTCACTCTTTGTAGATGATATCATGTAATACTTTTGAAACTCTATTACTTTTGAATACCCATCTACTTTCTTTTCTAAGCAAGTTCCTAAAGAAGATAATGGCAAAATAGAGGGGCATCTGAACTACTGAGGGTCTAATATAAAGAGAAAGATAATGAATACATTTGATGGATGAAGTAGACTGATTTTGCTAGTAGATTGTGCTATACCTCAAACAGTAAACCAATTGACACATGGTCAGTGCTGTCCAGAGAGCAAGCAAACTAGCATGCATCCTCTTCATTTGTCCAAATATGAATTATAATGTTAAGAACAAGTCATGATAAAAAAAAAGCACTCTAACTGAAAAAGTACACTAACAAAAGAATTTGAAACTATGTAAATTTAAGGCAATGTGAGCTATAAAGTTTAATTGTATTCTTATTGCTACATCTAAATATGTCATATTTAGGGCGCCTGGGTGGCTCAGTTGGCTAAGTGACTGCCTTCGGCTCAGGTCATGATCCTGGAGTCCCGTGATCGAGTCCCACATCGGGCTCCCTGCTCGGCAGGGAGTCTGCTTCTCCCTCTGACCCTCCTCCCTCTCATGCTCTCTGTCTCTCATTCTCTCTGTCTCAAATAAATAAATAAAATCTTTAAAAAAAAATATGTCATATTTATTAGAATAGATTCCACAAATAGTTTTTCAAGGTCTTATTAAAAGTAGTCAAACTCTATACTCCTGCAGGATCTATGGAATCTGCATTACACTGTGACCTCATTCTGAGCTGGTAAAACCTGGATATTTTAAGGTAGTTTGAGTAAATGGAAAAGACATATATACATATACCCTGTGTGTGTGTGTGTGTGTGTTTCTTTTTTTCCATTGAATTTTAAACTATTTTTTTCACTTTTGCCCTACCATTCTCTACCATTTCTCTGTTTTTCCATATGATAGGAATCAGAGTCCATCCCAGTGATTGTGGAGTTGTAAGTCTGATCTCTGGAGCAGCCAGTGTGAATCAGAATTTAAACTCTACCAGCCAAAGGCTGACAAACAGTCTCAGAATGTAGTGTGTCTGCCAATGTCTGTTACTTGAGGATAGATGAATATGGTTCTGATGTGATCATTTTCTATTGGCAGTAGGGAGCTGTTATGAGACAGAGGGTGCTAGGAAACAAACAAGACATTTGCTTATTTTCAAATCAAAAATTCCAGAACTCCTGTATCTAGCGTGTTTATTTTTTAAAATTGAAATGTTATTGAAAATGGTACATTTGAATTTTATAGATATCCTCAGCTAAAACCTTTTAGCTGCCCCAGCAAAAGAGGATTATTGAAAAACATATGCAAATAGATGATCACAAAGAAGGCAGCAAGCCAGATAAAACCAAGGTCAGAGACAATGTGAACCCAGATTTATCATCACTGCCCTGCTAGACAGGCTTGCTCAGTTTTCCTGATCTTTGTCATGAAAAGTGGCATAAGCAGACTTGGAGGGTTTTAGAACATAAAGCTTTCTCTGGGCACCTGCGTGGTTCCCTCCATTAAGTGTCGGCCTTCAGCTCAGGTCATGATCGCAGGGTCCTGGGATCCAGTGCAGCATGGGCCACGTGCTCAGCGGGAGGTCTGCTTCTCTCCCTCGTCCTCTGCTCCTCCCCAGGGCTTGCGCTCTTTCGCTCTCTCTCTCTCTCTCTCTCTCAGTAAATAAATAAAATCTTTAAAAAAAAAAAAGAACATGAAACTTTCTCAAGCCATTCTATGTGAGACAGGTGTTCAGCCTCGATTCTTCTGTATGTTTTTAATTTGGAACAGAAGAGCCTTGGACATTTTTAGCTGCACATGTATGAGGGTAAGGAAGTGAATACGTTTTCATCCTTGGGCCTGCCAGCGTTTGAGTCTTCCTGATAGCAGCAGAGCTGGCAAATTCATTCAGGACCGAACTGTTTGTGTCTGTGTGTGTGTGTGTGTTGAAACTTTGAATGGAAAATTAGTGTTACAGTATAATTTTTGTTTTATAAAACAAAACAGCATTTCCAAGGCTAAATATTTCCTTCTAAAGTGATCTTTATATAAACTACAACCAAATACTGGCTGTACCTATATGAGGGCTTTGAGGTTTGAACCACCAGGATTCTTGAGATATAATCAACTGAATTAAAGAATGTTTCTTACTCAGTTTGTTTTCTGTCAAAGTCTGAACCCTGAACACTGAAACACGACTATAATTAAATATATGCCCAAAACTTGGCATTTATCAAATCTACCAAGGACTGCCTACTTGACACTGATCCTATTCAGAATATTAGTTCAGTCCATAAGACATCTAAAATGCTATCTTAATTGACTTTGAGATTCTTTGTAGAAAAATAAAGAACATGTGTGGAGAAATAAGGAAGGTAGGTGGAATCAGAAACAAGTCGATAAGGGGATTGGACACTGAGAGACTAAATAAAAAAGATTTGGTTTTCTGGACTGGAATGTGGTGTTTGACCAGAATACTAGGGAATGGCAAATGATAAAGCATTTCTGGATGACCAAAAAAAAAAAAAAGTGTTTTCAGTGGATTTGCTAATGTTTTAGAGGTTATAAACTGATTCTTGGAAAGAGGCCAGATAGAAAAAGAAGGTATCATACGTGTAACACAGAAAGAGCTATAGTGGAAATCCTGCCCAGCTATTTTAGCCATCACCTGACTCCTGTTATCTCCCTAGGTATGTCTCCCACCACTCCTTCAAGAGCACCCCATCCCTAAACCATACCAAACTACTTAGAGTTCCCTGAATCTATCATGAAGTATCTTTTTACTCCATGCATTCTCTGCTTGGAAGCTCTTTCCTTCTTTGACCGCAGAGCGAACTTTACTTATTTTTCAAGACTTTGTTCAAATATCTCTTTTGCCATGAGGCTATCCCTGAAACCCTGCAAAATTTTACTTTTTTGCGCTAATTGCACTGTCAAAAAAATTTATGTGTCTTCTCATCTAGAATGTCCAAAACAGGCAACAGGCAGACTTAGTCATTTTTTTATGTGCCTAACTCATAGTTAGTGTTCAATAAATTCTTGTTAAGCAAATAAATGAATATCATGATTTCAGAAAGATATATGACTGCTTTTCATGATATTGTTGTGAACAAAATAAAGAACTACAGTCTGGATCAAGTAACAGTGGACTTCTATGGTTGGTATCACTCACTAGCCCAGAAGGTGATGGGCAATATGAATCTGGAGGGAAGTCTCCAGTGAAAGACCTTAAGGTTTTGTCTTTAACTTGATCCTATACTGCCTAATCAGTGATTTAAAGAAAGGAAGAAAAAAATATTAGAATTAATTAATTGCATTTATTCAGCCTCTAGTACTCTTTAAAAGTTTTAAATTTCTAGAATTCCTTACCCCTTGCTCTATTAACCAATAAATTAGTTTTGTGGTTTATACAATACTCTTTTTTAATTAGGTTATTAGTTTGACTTTCCAACAGCTGAAAATCACTATTTGAACTAGAAATAAAACCAAACAAAGGAAAATAAGATAAAAACTAAAGATTCTTAATTTGTAATGGTGAGGTGTCTCTCCTGGTCTTTGTTGTTTCCTTCTTAGTATTATCTAAGCATCAGTAACTTGGTGAAAACAACTATCTATTTTTTAGTGTATTTAGTTAAATAAGACACAAGATATTGGGTTTCTTCAGTATTTTATTTTATTTTTTTTAAGATTTTATTTGTTTGACAGAGAGAGACACAGTGAGAGAGGGAACACAAGCAGGGGGAGTGGGAGAGGGAGAAGCAGGCTTCCTGCTGAGCAGGGAGCCCGATGCAGGGCTCGATCCCAGGACCCTGGGATCATGACCTGAGCCGAAGGCAGACGCTTAACGACAGCCACCCAGGTGCCCCTCTTTGGTATTTTAGATGGATTTTGGTGTCCAACAGGAAAAGTTAGCAGATGACAATAATAATAATAAACCTGTACACTTCTGAAAACAGATAGAGTCTTCTGGAAAATATGTGAGTTCTTTCACGTAAGAAGCCTGCTGTTGGGAAATAAAGAAAAAGCCATGCTCTCATGTAGTCCTGTTGCTTCAGAATATAAACTAAGCCATTAGTTCTGAGGTCTGACTAGTCTTACCATCTCAAGTCTGTTTTCTCCAGGCTATAGGGAGGAACCCAGTGTCTGGTTCTAAAACTGACTTGCACAGATAGCAATAGATACAAAAGAGAAACATAGTTTATTCATAGTTTTAGAGTTAATAGGGACTTGAGACATCATCTGGTTTAGAGATTTCCAGACCTGACCACTCATCAGAATCACCTGGAGAGTTTTTAAAATATAGATTTCTGGTCCTCATCCCCTGAGATGTTCTGGGAGAAGGACCTACGCAATTAGATTTATTAAAGCTTCTAAATAGTTTGATACCTAGCCAGGCTTGGAAACCACTGATCTGGTCAGGCCTTCTTGATTTCCAGATGCATAAACGGAGGCACGGAATGTGAAGTGACACTCAGCTTGAGGTTGGCAGGGCCAGCGTCAGAACCCTGTGCCTATGAGGTACATGAGTGCATCCGTATTAAACCACAGAAACACAGGTGGTGTTGTGGTCTCATCTTCTGCCTATTTGATATTTTAAGTGACCTTTCATAGTTACAGGAGGCAGTGGAATAGGAAGGGAAAAATATCTAATTGAAACCAACGACTCTAAAGAGTGTTATGAGAATCTGGTGAAATGATAGTTTAATGCTTCATAAACTGTGAAGTGGTAAACCAATATACATATAATAAGGTACATGTAGGGGAGTAAAGTTGTCTAATGAAAAAAAAAATTTAAATGAGAGGAAAATTAGAACATTTGAAATGAACTTGATGGTGCATTAAAATTGCTCCAACCTTTTTCCATCTCAGAGAGGCATAATGTACAGGTGAGCAGGATGGTCTACAGGTACTTTCTGTTGTTTGTGTTATTCTCTAAGAACTATGGACCAAACATTGAAACTTGAATTCAAGTTCTTCTGATTATTTCCTGCTTGAGTGTTCTGAATCCCAGTTCTATCATTTGTTAAATTTGATGATTAAAAAATATTACAAAATTTTGTTCTGGCTTTAATATTTTGTAATTTTTTTCTTTCTGCTGACTTTGCAAATCTCTTTACCGTCTTGATTTCTCTTGTTTTCTGATTCTGCTTTGAGACTTTCCCCATTTTCATCTTATTTCTTATTTTCTTTTGTTTTTTAATTCAATAAATATTTATTAAACATCTTTTTTATATATGTTATTCTGCTAAATATTTAGGATATAAAAATAAAGAGTACAGTGTTTCTGACAAAGAACTCACATTGTAGCTAGGAAGAATGCCATGTACTAAGCACAATAGAATAAGGTATGATAAAGGCTACAATAATGACATAAACAAAATGTCATGCAAGCACATGGGAGAAAAAGATCAATTCTTCCATTGGGATAGAATACACACGGGGATGTTGTTGAAATTTATAGAGGTTAGAGGATTTGAATTGTATGGATGGAATGAGTAAGAGATATCGGGAGAAGCATTCCAGAAGTATGGATAAAAGTGTGAAAGTGCCTAGTATGTTCAGGGAATAACCACTAAATCTAGAGTGGGGACTACAGTTTGGTATAGAGTGTGGGATACTTGGGTTAGGGAAGGAAAATTAAAAGGAAGTCTCTGAAAAAGTGAGAGAAACATGGTAAGATGTGGATTTTAGAAAGATTGCCATGACAGCATTGTGGTTGTGTTGAAGGGGGCTAGAATGGAGAGGGAAACCAGTCAGGAGGGATTGTAAATAACTCTGGCCCTAGATGAGGAGACTCAGAAGACAGTAACATTAAGGTTAGAAAGAAGGGGGGATATAAGAGAGATGATCAGAGAAACTTCAGCAAGTTTCTTCCTGAAATGAAATTAGCATATCCATTAACAACAAAGAAGCAAAGCTACCTGTAGTTTTAGGATTTTTTCCTTTCTCTTTCTTCTTGGCTCTCTTCCTCCTTCTGTTTTAATTTATTTCAAGCCTTTCCCTTTTGCAGAGGGATAATACTAACGCAAGTTTCTAAAGGATCATTCACTATGCAAGGCCTAGGCCATCTGCTTCCTGTTTCTTTTCTTTTTTCCCTTCCAGTCATGCTGGCTCCATTGCTCTTACTTAAATGTTCTAGACATCTAAGGGACTCTGTATTTGCTCTTTCTTCTACCTAAAATGTCCTTCCCCCATATATTTACATGACTCAGCTTTTACTTCATTCAAGCCGGCCTGCTGACTGCAGGGTAGTGGAGGGGCAAATACCCTCTCCCTGTTAGGATCTGAGGTTCTATCCATTTTCTTTCTTCCTCAGTAATTTAATGTCAGAGCTTCCTATTCCATGTTGGGGTTTGAGTGCCCCTCTAGAGGAAGAGCTTGTTCTCCACTTACATGGATTCCCAGGGGCTTTTTCTAAAGGGGCAAAAGGGACCTGGGGATGGGGGTATCTGACTGTTACGGTAACAGCAGATACTTTCTTTTCCTTTGTACGTCGTATTTTTATTTATACTTCATCCTCACCATCTCAGGTTTTATACATGGAATCCCCCAAATGGAGGGGGTAGGAGTTTTCTGTTCCTCCCTAGGGCAAATGAAGGTGGGAGAAAGTATATATTTAAAGAAATTTATATTAAATAACAAGTTTCTCTAGGATGACAACAGCAACAACAACAATGACAACAAAACCTGGACAACCCTTCCCTGGCAGATAGATATGCTCCTTCTGACCTGCTATATTTTCCTTTATACACTGATCTCTACCTGACCTCCTACATGTCTATATTATTTGTTTATTGTGTTTCCATATATTACAGAATATGAGC
Source organism: Mirounga leonina (assembly GCF_011800145.1). NCBI lineage: Eukaryota > Metazoa > Chordata > Mammalia > Carnivora > Phocidae > Mirounga > Mirounga leonina. The sequence continues at coordinate 25,666,510 of NW_023270865.1, read as the reverse complement.
TCCCAAGATGCAAGGTTTTTATCCCCAACTCCTAGAACACTATGTGGTTCATAGTAGGCATTCAATAAATATTTTATAAAGAATACCTTTGTAGGATGGATTTCATTGAGAACCTCGTTAGAGTATTTATTTGTAATCATGTATTCTTATAGGAAGGCAATATTAGGATTGTAATTATTAATAATATCATTCTGCACCCATATTAAAATATGGTTTTGTTTGCTGTTTTACCACTCCCCCCGTCCCCAGCCCTCAGTGTGAGAAAAGGTTATCATTTCTTGGCTTCAAGGTTTTCTCTCAGAAAGATCTTTTTCTCTGTGCTATTTATGCTACAGGCCCAAACAAAAGCACTCAGTACCCCAGTTATGGAACAGTCACACTCCAGCTCCAGCACAAGGGCAGCTGAGTGAATCAGGATAGCATGGACTGGCTTATGGCCTAATTATGGAAAAGAAACAAAATTGCTTTAGATTTGTGAAAACTGGAAGGTGCTATTGTTGCACATGAACAGAAAATCCTTGCCTCTGTAACCCGTGTTCTCATTTTAACATGAAGACGGAAAGTAAGCTTGACTATAAACTTGCCTTTCTAAAGGAAATAATGCTTTCTCTCTTTAGCCTCTCCTTTCAGTGAGTTAGAGCAATGAGTGCAGGCAATGAGAGCATGAAAAAGAGGCTGGGTACAGTAGTGCTGCCTATTGAGTTATCTTCCCTCTACAAGGAAGACTGTTGCTTTCAGCATATTCCTGAAAGGAAAAAAAAATTGTGAACTCAAATTTAAATATTACCTGTAATAGATTTAATAATAAGGAAATGGACTTGAGTCACAGCACTAAGGGCTAAGTGCTTGGGCTGATCTGAGTTTATTTGTACATTTGCAGATAGAAAAGAAGTGGTTGGAAAAGCACATTGGTCCTGACAGTAGTATAAAGAGGGAGGAGCATGAATAATGCAGTATGCGTGTGTATGGTGGAGGCAGTTTAGCAGACCGGTTAAAGAGTGTAGCTGGCAAAAAACTGCTGGGGCTCAGAATTTTTCACTTATTAGCTGTAGGCCATAAGCATATTACTTAGCCTCTTTAAGTTTTTGTTCGACTCTCCAAGTTGACTATTCCTCATCTGTAAAGTTGAGATAATAACAGTACAAATCTCAAAAAAGGATTTTTGAGTATTAAATAATTCACATATTCAGCCTCTAATAGGGCTCAATAAATGGGAATCATTATGATGAATAAATAGATCTACTGCAGCTGACATTACTAATAGATGAAGTAAGGGTGTCTGTGTGATGAATGGATTTATGAGCAGAGCAGTGAAGATACGTATTTTCCCTTACTGTGTTTCTCATAACTGATATTACCATTAATGATAATACAGTTTCTAATAATTTTGAATCTACTATATCTGTCAGACAGAATTCTAGAATTTTTTTATTAAACTTTTTTATTTTAGGACAGTCTTGAATTTACAGAAAAGTTGCAGAGAAAGTATAGAGTTCTCATATACCTCCCTCCCACCCATTATTAACATATTTCATTAGTATAATGCATTTGTCACAAGTAATGAAACAATATTGACACAATTGTTGTTAACTAAAGTCCATATTTTACTCAAGTTTTCCTCTGTTTTTACCTAATGTCCCTTTTGTTGTTGTTGTTCCAGGACCTCATCCAGTGTACTGCCTTACATTTCATCTTCACATCTCCTTAGGCTCCTTTTTGACTCTGGCAGTGTCTTAGACCTTCCCTGTTTTTGATGACCTTGACAGTTTTGAGGAGTACTGATCAGATATTTTTTAGAATGTTTTTCAGTTTGTGTTTGCCTGATATTTTCTAATGATTAGAATGGGGTTATGTGTTTAGGGAAGATGACCACAGAAGTGTTATTCTCATCACATATCAAGAGTATGTAGGGGGCACCTGGGTGGCTCAGTCTGTTGAGTGTCTGATTCTTGGTTTCAGCTCAGGTCATGATCTCAGGGTTATGAGACCTAGCCCTGCCTGGTCTCTGAGCTCAGTGGGGAGTCTGCTTAAGAATCTCTTCCTCTTCCCCTCTCCCCTTTCCCCCCCTTGCACCCGCACCCACATGTGTGCATGCATGCTCTCTCTCTCTCTCAAATAAATAAATAAATCTAAAAAAAATTTAAAAAGAGTATGTAGTAGCAGTATGACTTATCACTGTTGATGTTAACTTTGATCTCCTGGGTTGAGGTATTATTAAAACAGTCAGGTTTCTCCACTCTAGTTCTTCATTCCCCTTCCCCTTATTCCATTCTGTATTCTTTTAAAGAAAGTTACTATGTTCATTTTATGCTTAAGGAATAGGGGATTAAACTCTACCTCTTTGAGGACTGATTATCTACATAAATTATTTGGAAATCTATACAGGAGATTTGTCTATTCTCTCCCTTCCCTCCATTTACGTACGTATGTATGTATGTATGTATGTATGTATGTATGTATGTATTTTTTAAAGATTTTATGTATTTATTTGACAGAGAGAGACACAGCAAGAGAGGGAACACAAGCAGGGGAAGTGGGAGAGGGAGAAGCAGGCTTCCCGCCTAGCAGGGAGCCCGATGTGGGGCTCAATCCCAGAACCCTGGGATCATGACCTGAGCTGAAGGCAGACGCTTAATGACTGAGCCACCCAGGCGCCCCTTACTTTTGTATTTAATCGTTTATATTAATATGGTTAGTATGGACATTTTAACAATATTAATTCTTCTAGTCCATGAGCACAGAATATCTTTCTGTTTATTTGTGTCTTCTTTGATTTCTTTCATCAATGTCTTATAGTTTTCAGTGTAAAAGTCTTTCACCTCCTTGGTTAAATTTATTCCTAGTATTTTATATTTATGATGCTGTTGTAAATGAGACTGTTTTCTTAATTTCTTTTTCTGATAATTTGTTGTTAGTGTGTAGAAATGCAGCTCTTTGTTCTACATTGATTTTGTATCTTGCAACTTTACTGAGTCTATTTATTAGTTCTAACAGTTTTTTGGTGGAGTTTTTAAGGTTTTCTATATATAATATCATGTCATCTGCAAATATAGACAGTTTTACGTCTTCCTTCCTGATTTAGGTACCTTTATTTATTTTTCCTGTGTAATTGCTCTGGCTAGGACTTCCAGTAGTATGTAGAACAAAAGTGGCAAGAGTGGGCATCCTTTTCTTGTTCCTGATCTTAGAGGAAAAGCTTTCATCTTTTCATCACTGAAAATGATATTAGTTATGGACTTGTCATATATGGCCTCAGGATACTCCCTTTAAATGCCAGTGTTCTCTAGTGCTCCATCTTCAGGTCTTCTTCACTTTCTCTACATACTCCATGGGTGATTTCATGATGTCAGCAACTGATTCCTCTGGGTTTCATTTCTATTCTGAGTGTCAGATTCTATTTATAGCTATAAACTAGGCAGCTTCAAACCTAATTCAGTATCTTTAAAATTGAATTCATTGTCCAAATTCTCTTCCCAACTTCCTCCTGTATTTCTTATCCTATTTATGGCTTTATCTCCCATGTGGTTTCCCATATTTAAAACATCAAATTCAGTATATACTCAGCCCTTTTTATCATCTTTACCTGTTCCCAATATCTATTGTTTATAAAATCCTATAGAGTTTATACTTGGAATATTTCTCAATCCAGCCCAATTGCTATCCCCACATGGATGTCTATTATAAGTCCCAGTGAAACCTAATAGGTCCTAGATAACTGCTATAGGCTTCTAAATAGAATTCCTGGGTCCAGTGTCTCCTGCCTTTAGTATACCCTGCACACTGTTGCCATAGTGATTTTACTGCATCAGAACTCTACATCTAACTTATATTCCTGGAATTGTTAAATGGTTTAATCTGAGACATAGCATGGGATGAAGGTTGCTTCCACCCCTGGATCCCATCTGACCTCTATAGATTTTTTCAGTGCTCTTTCCTCCCTTTCCCCACATCTTAAAATTAAAGCTACACAGAACTTACTACTGCTAGTGAATGCATTCATGCTCTTTTATTATTTTGAGATATTTGGACATATCTGGAGGAATTTCTGCCTGAGAAATATTCACTTTCCTCTGCCTGGGAAAACTTCCTTTCATTTTTTGTGACCTCATGTGCATATCGACTAGTGTTTACTGAGAGCCTATAATATGCAAGGACCTCTGGCAGCGATATAATGTAATCTTTGTGCTATCAGCAAGTCTCTCTATACTAAGCATTTTACTCTTTTGACCTTCTCTAAAAATATAAATATTTCTAGGAAAATGGAATAAGCCTTTTACACATTAGTGAGACTTAATTCATCAAAGTATTTTCTCCAATGACAGGAATGCCATGTGGGAGAATAAATAGTGATGAGAAGGAAGAGGGGATCAAAGAAAAAGGAAATAGGAGTTGACATGGAGAATAAATAGTCTGTTAAAATTTTTTCTAGCCTGGCAAAAATGCCAGTCTACAAGTGGTATATACCCTTAGCTGGATGATAGCAAGAGGAGAAATTGTCAAGGCACATATAAGGCTGATCATCCCTAAGTTGGATCTGAATGATCTCAGAGATGTATAGTATGTCAAAAGTAAAGACAAGTCTAGAGTTTTAAGGGAAAGAAGGGCAAAAATGTACAAAGTCTCGGGGTGCCTGGGTGGCTCAGTTGGTTAAGCGACTGCCTTCAGCTCAGGTCATGATCCTGGAGTCCCTGGATCGAGTCCCGCATTGGGCTCCCTGCTCGGCAGGGAGCCTGCTTCTCCCTCTGACCCTCCCCCCTCTCATGTGCTCTCTCTCTCTCATTCTCTCTGTCTCAAATAAATAAATAAAATCTTTAAAAAAAAAATGTACAAAGTCTCAAACTTCGAGTTCTTGAAATATGGTTTTGTGGTCAAGATTCCTCTGTGTGTAGGGGGCCCTTTAGGCTAAATGTCAAGGTTAGGGTGAAGAATTGGACGATTTGGAGGGAACCAGGTATCTGGAGAGAATATGCAATTTCAGATGTGCTGTGTTGGAAACAGGAAGATGTGGAAGGCAGGCTCTTTTTCAGTTGGAATGAACAATAGAGATAATTTAATTCAGCCCCTTCATTTTGCAGATGAAGAAACTGAGACCTTAGAATGTTATATTTCTTGAGCAGATCTCAGCCCTTCTGCTGCAAGTAAGATAGGGAACTCCTTCAATCTGTTCTGTTTTTCTACAGATAAAATTAATACCAGGATATTGCATAGAAAATTATAACAATAGCTTACATTTGTATAGAGCTTTGTTTATGAAATTCTGGGCACACTATTATCAGAGAGTGCATGCAGTTTCTGCTTTTGAGACACTTACTAATGTGTGACCGTATAATTTATTATCCAAACCAGGACACTTATGAGAATGAAAGGGGAAGCTATAAATAATTATGTAGGAACAGCAGGCATAAACTGGGAGTTTCAAGAACCCCTGGATATGTGGTCACCTGATTATTAATTCACCTAATTGCAAAATTACCAAAGCCAAGCTACAAATTAGGTTAAAATGTGAAACTGTTTGTGAGTTATAAATGGGCCAAAAGATCGAAGTCTTGAAGATGGCAGCAGCTAGAGTAGTGAAGGCACAGAAGGACCAAGGATGAATTGCCCCTGAAATCAGTGGGACCAAAGATTTATGGTTCTCCAAATGAAGTGGATAATACAAAGACACAGAACTTGTAAAACGAAATCTCTGGAAGAGAAGAGAGAGATAAGAAATTGAACTGTGTATATTAACTTAATATTATTATTAAAAACAAAAATGCACATAAACAAAAACCATACCTATCCATTTTCAGAATTTGTTTCTTAAAATATTTTAACCAATAGTGAAGGTAATATGAAGGTACTTACACATATACCCTCAAAATCTCAAATGAGGTAATGAATTGTAAGTATATATAAAATACTATATATTAAGGGGGTTAAATGAATACAGAATACACTTTAAGTTAAGGATTCTGTATTTCTTAAAGTTTTCTAACCGTGATGTTTCTTACTCTGAGGTTAACTAGAAAGTCAGGAAATCACAACATCATATTTATTTTTTGCATAATATTACATTTAGGTTTCCTTGGTTCTCATCTCTTTTGACTTAATAGTCAGCTCACATTGTTCATTGAGGAGAAATGTAATTTTGTACTACTGCTTGTAGTTCTATTTTACTGTGAGGACAAATGACCAAAAAATGTGTGTGTTTTTGAGAATGAATAGTTCTACATCTATCATTATTAATAGTATCTTATATATGTATACCACTTGACACTAAAAATGCTTTCATGTACATTAGCTTATTCAAATGCCACACAGAAATCCTTGGAAATAAACTATATTATCTCCCTTTTAGAGAGAAGGAATCTTAGGATGAAAGCTGTTGACCCAGTTGGAACCAGAGCATATCTCTCATCTTATGTGCTTGCAGTGGGATTTCTGGAAAAGACTATGTCTGTCTCATGGTTACAATTTCTTCCAGAAAGCTCCAGCTTATAGGCTTTGTTAAAACTGCTCCTCTCTTTGTCTTCCAATCCTATGGAGTGATAGAGACTTCCTGTTCTTGTTAAACTATGGATTGCTACCCTATGACCCAGCAATTGCACTACTGGGTATTTACCCCAAAGACACAGATGTAGTGAAAAGAAGGGCCATATGCACCCCAATGTTCATAGCAGCAATGTCTGCAATAGCCAAACTGTGGAAAGAGCTGAAATGCCCTTCATCAGACAAATGGATAAAGAAGATATGGTCCATATATACAATGGACTATTACTCAGCCATCAGAAAGGATGAATACCCAACTTTTACATCAACATAGATAGGACTGGAGGAGATTATGCTAAGTGAAATAAGTCAAGCAGAGAAAGTCAATTATTATATGGTTTCACTTATTTGTGGAACATAAGGAATAGAAAGAAGGACTTTAGGAGAAGGAAGGGAAAAATGAAGGGGGGAATTGGAGGGGAAGATGAACCATGAGACTATGGACTCCAAGAAACAAACTGAGGGGTTTTTTTTGGGGGGGGATGGGTTAGCCCAGTGATGGGTATGGCACGTACTGCATGGAGCACTGGGTGCTATACAAAAACAATGAATCATGGAACACTACATTAAAAACTAATGACATACTGTATGGTGACTAACATAGCATAATAAAATTAAATTAAATTTAAAAATATATTTATACCTAACTAATAAAAAAAAACCTCTGGATTGCTCCATGGTCCCCTGTTTAACTTTTCAGCACTTCCAACATATTTCAAAATAGAGTCCCAGAGTTTGATTTCTCTGACTGTATCCTGATTATTCTAAGTACTTTTACATATATTAATTCTCTAATCTATATAACATTTCTATTAAGTAGACATTTTAGAAATGAAGGCATTAAGATAGAGATTAAGTTGTTTGTTCAAAGTCCAACAGAAAGTAGTGGCCTGAACCTAAACTCTTAAACACTAAATCACATTGGTTCTCATTAAAATCAAGTCATTCACCCTTGACTCCAAACATTTTTAACTGAAGATTTCTTCCCTGAACTCTGAGCTCAAGGTCATTGACATCCTTCCAAATGTCTCTGGTGATGCTTCTATTTTTAGGAGGGCAAGTGACCAAAAGACTGCTTGCATTACCTTAGCGAACCCCTGAAATCCATTTTGCTTTCTCTCTTCTCTCTTTTTTTCCCCCCTCCATTGCCTTTGCGGACCTCCTACCAGGGTCACTCACTGGTTTCTCTTGGTCCTGTTAGTGTACTGAGAGTATCCACATGTTGTCACCATTTTGCTTTTGCTCCCTGTCTCATTTCTGCCCTCTTCCAGTTCCACTGGTGCATAAGGACAGGTCAGAGATACATCACATAAGAACACATTAATGATTCTAATGGTAAATTGAATATTTCAAGAAGAAAAGAGCTCTACCATCTTTCCATGCACCAATTTTCAAACCTGTTTACTTATCCCAACATAGTCTGTGATCTTTTTACCATTAATTTATATTAAGGTGAAAAGTTTAGGCCCATGATGCCTGTTAAAAAGCATATAAGTGATTTGGTTACAAGTACAGCAAGAGTGTTAAAGAAGAACTTGGGGGTGCCTATACACACACATGTTAGGTATTACGTGTATGGCTTACCACAAGATGGTTATGTGTGTATTACAAGGACCATTTGCCAAATAGTTAAATGGTTTACTGATGGGCTAATATGAGAAGTTTGCAATTTCCAGATCAATACATTCTTATTACCTTTGGATGGTTTATAATGTTGGTCATTTAACAAACTGGTTTAGTAGCTAGATAGATCCATTGTAGTACCCAAAAGCACTATTTATTTCTTTATTTACTTACTTCCTTATGATGGGTCATCCGGTGTAATTCAGGGAGCGCAATCAAAGGATTATAGCCAATAAGAGTGACCAGTCTGTATTGTTTTCTGGCTTTAGGCCCATAAATACCAGTGTTCTTTTTCATGCTTTCTCTGGCTTACATGATGACCAGTGAGCCAATTCTTTTCTTTTTAAATTTTCAAACCTGTTTACTTATCCCAACATGGTCTGTGATCTTTTTGCCATTAATTTATATTAAGGTGAAAAGTTTAGGCCCATGATGCCTGTTAAAAAGCATATAAGTGATTTGGTTACAAGTACAGCAAGAGTGTTAAAGAAGAACTTGGGGGTGCCTGGGTGGCTCAGTCGGCCTTCGGCTCAGGTCATGATCCCAGGGTCCTGGGATCGAGCCCCTCATCGGGCTCCCTGCTCGGCGGGAAGCCTGCTTCTCCCTCTCTTTCCACCTGCTGCTCTGCCTACTTGTGTGCGCACTCTCTCTTTCTCTCTGTCAAATAAATAAATAAAATCTTTAAAAGAAAAAGAAAAGAAGAATTTCTTGTAATTTGTGAAAATGAAGATTTTCATTGGCTGGAAGCAAGCGAGTACTCAAAAGGAAATGTGTGAGAGGTCAGATTGTAAAGCTCAGCAGGATTTTAGACATGGGTGGAGGCCTTTTGACATTGCAAAGGACAAAATAAACATTGCTACAGCTGAGAAGTAACCATCAGTTGTACACACAGAGGCTACCCTGACTATGATCAGTACATTATGGGACTTTACAACATCTGAAGAGAATGAAACAACAGCCCAGGTAAAAAAATCAGGAAAGAAGAAATGCATCTCCATAGAAACTACAAATGAAGCATTTGTATAAATACAAATATAAATATATACATGCATAGTTATTGTTTGTTTTTATTAAAATGAGTACCCACTATGCGCATTACTCTGTAACTTGTTTTCCTCACTTAAGAGCCCCATGCTCTTTAGGATTGCATTGCTACTCACAGAAGACAGCAAGGTCTCCCCAGGTCTGACTGTGTCAGTTTCAGCTCCTTTCATACAATCCAAATGTGGTAGGCAGAATAATGACCCCTAAAATTTGTTTACATCATAATCCCTGGCACCTGTGAATATGGTCTTTTACAGAGCAAAAAGAACTTTGCAAATATGTTTAAGTTATGGATTTAAGATTGAGGTATAATTTACAAATGAGAAGTCACTGATGAAAAATTCATCATTTTAAAGTATGTAATTCGTAGTTTTTAGTATAGTCACAGAGTTGTGCAACTATTACCACAACCAATTTTGGAACATTTTCATTATCCTAAAAAGAAACTCCATATCCAATAACAGTGACTTCTCATTTCTTTCCAACTCTCTCAGTCTTTGGAAACCATTAATCTGCTTTCTGTCTGTATGGATTTGCCTATACTGGACTTACATGTAAGTGGAATTATACACCATATGTGTTTTTTGACTGGCTTTTTTTTTTCACATAGCATAAAGTTTTCAACAGTTATCCATGTATCAATACTTCATTCCTTTTTATTGCTAAATAATATTCTTATTTGGTTATGCTATATTTTATTTATCCATTATCAGTTGATAGAGATTTTGGTTATTTCCACCTTATAGCTATAATTCCCAGTGCTGTTATGAACATTCATGAACAAGTTTTTGTGTGGCAGTTCTTATTTCTCTAGGGTTTAACCTAGGTGTAGAATTGCTGAGTCATATGGCAAAAAAGTTTATGTCAAACTGTTTTCCAAAGAGGCTGTACCATTTACATTACACCAGCAAAGTACAACTGACTAAAGAGATTTCCTGTCTGAGGACTCCTTTCTGAGAAATCGTGATGACATCTTGAACTGAAATGAAGAGTAACATAAAGCGTTTAACAAAGATTCCATTTAGGGAAATGTGTCACTGACAGTAAATACATTTTGAAGCCTGATTTTATTACATACTTAGTACAGATCAAAAACTGGAATAATGATGCAGTTGTTCCTCAGAATCGCTGTGCTTATTTTTACACAGATCACAGAAAAGTAGCATGTAGACAAAACATTTAATTTTAGTGTTTAAAGGCAGCTTGACATTTTTTCCAAGATGAACATGAGTTTTAATCTTAGATAACTCTTCCCCCGGTCATAAACCAATTTCCCACCTTATTCTAGTTGATTTTGTGGAACAGCCAAATAATTTTTAATTAGCCCAATACTGACTCTAACACATGCACCCCACATGGGATTATTTTATAAATACTCTAAGCTTATTAAAATGTTTTTGCCTGAACTTACTTATTTCATACTGACCATTTCTGATGTGAAAAATCTCAAATTCTTGCCACAAAAAAATCAAATATTATTTTTTATATTATTTTTTTTCTAGAAGTGCTTTCTCAACTGTTTATTGTACATGGTAATAATATAGCTCATTAATCATCTGTTATAGACATTCATGGAAAAAATGATTCTGTGTTGAGTTCTATTTGCTCAGAGATTTGGGTGAATGTTAAATTTTGCTATTTTAACTGCAGCTAGGAAAGTGAGTGCTATTTTGCAAATGAATTTGTAAGGTTAGAACTGTTGATATTTCAGTGTATACCAGTCAAGCAGAACACTGTTGAAATTTGATTGCTTTATGACTATACACACATGACATAAACACAAGCACAAAAATTAGGTAATTGAATTTTTTGCATAAAATTAAATTAAATGAATCAATATGGATAGAGATTTATTAAGACTATAAAGTAATTAGACCAATTTTAGAGTTGTTCAATCTCATTGTGCTCTAGTTATATCATGTATATATATAAATTCAATGTGAACTTAAACCTTCCTAAAAAAATTTATTCAAAAATTTACTCACTAATGAACTAAGCTATTCTGTTGTACTGAAGGAGTAGCTTTATTTTCAGATTTCACTGAATCTAAGATTCTTTCTAGTGGAAGATGTACCTTATATACTACCAAGAATATTCTAACTAAAATATTCTAACTAAACTGTGATATAATTCTTCCTTATTGCTTAGAATTTTAATTTTATGCTTAATAAAAGAGCTATTTTAGACTCATTTGCACTTTCCTTTTGATGGCTGCACAATATTCCATTGTGTGTATATATATATCACATCTTTTTTTTTATTTTTAAAGATTTTATTTATTTATTTGAGAGAGAGAGCACATGAGAGGGGGGAGGGTCAGAGGGAGAAGCAGACTCCCTGCTGAGCAGGGAGCCCGATGCGGGACTTGATCCCGGAACTCCAGGATCATGACCTGAGCCAAAGGCAGTCGCTTAACCAACTGAGCCACCCAGGCACCCTATATCACATCTTCTTTATCCATTCATCTATCGATGGACATCTTGGCTCTTTCCACAGTTTGGCTATTGTGGACATTGCTGCTATAAACATCGGGGTGCACGTACCCCTTCAGATCCCTACATTTGTATCTTTGGGGTAAATACCCAGTACTGCAATTGCTGGATCGTAGGGTAGCTCTATTTTCAACTTTTTGAGGAACCTCCATACTGTTTTCCAGAGTGGCTGCACCAGCTTGCATTCCCACCAACAGTATAGGAGGGTTCCCCTTTCTCCACATCCCCGCCAACATCTGGCGTTTACTGACTTGTTAATTTTAGCCATTCTGACTGGTTTGAGGTGGTATCTCACTGAGGTTTTGGTTTGGATTTCCCTGATGCCGAGCGATGTTGAGCACTTTTTCACGTGTCTGTTGGCCATTTGGATGTCTTCTTTGGAAAATGTCTGTTCATGTCTTCTGCCCATTTCTTAATTGGATCATTTGTTCTTTGGGTGTTGAGTTTGATAAGTTCTTTATAGATTTTGGATACTAGCCCTTTATCTGATATGTCATTTGCAAATATCTTCTCCCATTCTGTCGGTTTTCTTTTGGTTTTGTTGACTGTTTCCTTTGCTGTGCAAAAGCTTTTTATCTTGATGAAGTCCCAATACTTCATTTTTGCCCTTGCTTCCCTTGCCTTTGGCGATGTTTCTAGAAGGAAGTTGCTGTGGCTGAGGTAGAAGAGGTTGCTGCCTGTGTTCTCCTTTAGGATTTTGATGGACTCCTATCTCACATTTAGGTCTTTCAACCATTTTGAGTCTTTTTTTGTGTGTGGTGTAGGAAATGGTCCAGTTTCATTCTTCTGCATGTGGCTGTCCAATTTTCCCAACACCATTTGTTGAAGAGACTGTCTTTTTTCTCATTGGACATTCTTTCCTGCTTTGTCAAAGATTAGTTGACCATAGAGTCGAGGGTCCATTTCTGGGCTCTCACTGATATGAGGAATTCTTAATCTCAGGAAACAAACTGAGGGTTGCTGGAGCGGTGGGCATGGCAGGGATGGGGTGGCTGGGTGACAGACATTGGGGAGGGTATGTGCTATGGTGAGCGCTGTGAATTGTGTAAGACAGTTGAATCACAGACCTGTACCTCTGAAACAAATAATACATTATATGTTAAAAAAAAATAGGGGAAGAAGATAGCAGGAAGGGAAGAATGAAGGGGGGAAAATCGGAGGGGGAGACGAACCATGAAAGACTATGGACTCTGAGAAACAAACTGAGGTAGTTCTAGATGGGAGGGGGGTGGGGGGATGGGTTAGCCTGGTGATGGGTATTAAAGAGGGCACGTTCTGCATGGAGCACTGGGTGTTATATGCAAACAACGAATCATGGAACACCACATCAAAAACTAATGATGTATGGTGATTAACATAACACACACACAAAAATAGACTCATTTGCACATATTTTAAAAATTACTCATGGGCATTCATGTAAAAAGAAAATATAAACAAAATACACTTATTATACTCCTCAAACATCTTTGCATTCATGTTCAATTCTTCTGAATCACTTTCAAAATTCAGAATTGTCACACATATTATCCTTTGTGTCATCAATAATATTGATATTATTGCCTTTCTTAAAACAGTATTCCAGTATCATCTCCAGTATTTTCTTCCTAATTGTAGACATTCAATATGCTAATTTTGAAGTTAGCACTTTCTTGTCTTCCAGATTTCAGTAAAAGGTATTTTTAAACAACAATCAGTCCCTATCTGGCAGAGATTATAAGATGCCACTTATTAGAAGAGATCCCGATTTCAGAAATGTTAAAATATGGGAAAATGTGTGTTTTAGAATCACTGGAGTATGATATTAATACTACTAAATTTTTTACAATTGTAATAATTTTTTAAAAATTGTGGCTTCCCTGTATGCCACATTTGCTTTCATACTATCTGGAACTCCTATGAGTAAGAGTAAGACCCTGCTATATACGCATAAAGAAATGTCCATGCAAGATGCAGCTCGGTTACAAAACAGCCTGCATTTTAGAATTTCATCTTGTGACTTACTGAGGGTCATGTCACAGATCCTTACTGGGAACTGCTGACCTATGAAAGCAAACAGTGGGGGGAAGTTCTAGGGATTCAGAGACATTCAGGAATAAGTAAGAGTTTCTCATTTATTGTATTCCATTGAGGAATACAATTATGGGGTTTTATGTTATTTTTAAATCTCTAAATTCTGGATTTTTTTTCGTTAGTAAAAAATGTCAATGGTTCTGACATGATTTAACAATGGAATTGCATATAATCTTAGATTCATTGTCCTGTTTTACATATTGACAAAAAAATTTCCAGGTATTCAACAGATTTTGAATTTCTTCAGCATACTAAATTTGAAGCCATTTTTTTTTAAGATTTTATTTATTTATTTGTCAGAGAGAGAGAGAGCACAAGCACGGGGATCAGCAGGCAGAGGGAGAAGCAGGGTACCCACTGAGCAAGGAGCCTAATGTGGGACTCAATCCCAGGACCCTGGGATCATGACCTGAGCCGAAGGTAGACACTTAGCTGACTGAGCCACCCAGGTGTCCCTGAAGCCATTATTTTCAAATCATGTCTTCCTTTGTCCATACATTTTAATTCTTAATGGCCTGTCTCTTTAAATATCTCAGTCAAATGTCCTGTGAGCTAGACTCTGCAAAGGGGGTCATAGCATACTATACATTGGATATAGCTGTTTTTTAAAAATTACTGCATCCTTTTACAGTAATTTTTGTAAATAAAAATTAAAACAAATAATAAATAAAATAAATAAAAATTAAAACAAAAATATTTGTAAAATATTTTTACAACTGTTTTTAATCTTGTTTGCCCTTATGGGAGTGTACCTCTCTCAATGGGCAACCAAGTGTTCTTCACAAAGGACAGCACTATCCCTGGCTCCTAGAAGAGACTGCCTCTTTAGCGGACTTTCAGATAATTATCTCCTTTAGAGTGATTTTTAGATTCTTTTCATTCCCCTCGTCCCTTAGTATTTAGCTCATACTCATATAAAGCTAAGATTTGTATATACTTGGATGGCATTCACTTTGTGAGGGATTAATGAGTATTTGGGATTCAGGTGTATAACATTAACATCCTTAAAGTGATGTGCTACTTTGCTCTTTATGAAAGAAAAAAAAAATGGCCAAACTTGTTTTAGTTAATTTGAGTTGCTCTAACAATCTCCAAAATCTCAGTGACATATCACAATAAAATCTTATTTCTTGCTTATCTAAATTCTTATAGTTTGCCAGGTATTTGTGCCATGCTTTATGGAAGCGAGACTCCTTCCATCTTGTGACCTTGGAGTCCTGTTCATTCAGACCATGAATGGGAGAATAGAGAAAGACTCACATGAGGTAGGATTTTATAAGCAAAGCCTAGAAGTATATACATGTCTTTCATTCACATTCCATTGATCTGAAGTCAGTCACTTCATTATACCTCACTGCACTGGAGACTGGGAAATATATTTTAGTTGTGTGACCAGGAATAAGAGAATAATATGCATAATGGTGAACACTGCTCTCTCTGAGAGTAAATTTTAGGTAGGCCACCTAACAGTACCCTAGCCATACCTTCCAAATTTGTTGAAAATGTCCAAACCAAATATATTATTTATGAAATAGTAATAAATATGAACATAGATTCAATATCAGAGAGGAAATTAAAATTAGATTGATAATCCTTTTCTCAATTGAAAACGATCAACATGAAATATATTGAGAGGATTTCACATAGTAAATGCATAACTTTAAAGCAATACATGATTTTGTTCATTATGTGGATTAATATTTAAAGATTCTTTATAAGGGAAAACAATTTGAGAACAGATTTAAGAGAAACAACTCTAGGAAAAATGATTTTTAAAAATCAACTTTTCATTATTTAATGCCTGATTACCTGGTTGGAGGATTCCAGAATACTAGATTTTCAGCATATTTGCTCTGATGCCTCCAGTAAGCATTTATAAATTCCACATGCCTCTCCTGGAAAAGAGAAATGACAGAAATATCAAATATCTAACATAGTTAAAAAAGAGTCTAAAAATTTTTTGTTGAAGATTTATTTAAGAGAGAAAGCATGAGCTGGGGGTGGGGGAAGGGGAAGGGCAGAGGGAGAGGGAGAAAAATCCTCAAGCAGACTCTCTGCTGAGTGTAGAGCCTATTGTGGGATTCAATCCCAGGATCCTGAGATCATGACCTGAGCCGAAATCAAGAGTCAGATGCTTAAATGACTGAGTCACACAGGCGCCTCTAAAATTGTTTTAAAATAGTGAAATGCTATTTAACACATTCACTCTACTCTCCCTGGCATGACTAATTAAGTATTGGCTGTAATAGTTTTCAGTACCCTGTTGTTTATGAGCTGTGAATGAAAACCCATGGTAGGTAGGTATTATCCCCAACATCACATCAGGACAGACTTGATTTTCTCAATCATTGGTTCAAGGAAGCAGATTTAAAAAATTTTCATATCAAGAGAAGCTTTAGGATTATATTTATTTGCTTCTTGGGAATCAGGAATTTTCTTTGTTCATCTTTTCTGATTTATCTTTTGTTCCTCTTTTCCATTATTCTTGCTTGGGTTATAGGGTAGAGATGGAATAATGCTGATGGCAGAGATAGGCAGGCATATCATTTAAAAATATTTGTTTACAAGAAAAATATGGGATGATTCCTCTAAATTTGTGACTAACTTTTTTCTTTCCTTCACCTTTTTTAGAGTTTGCTATCTAAGTAAGATTGGCTTCCCAAATGGGCAGGTCTTGTGTATTAGAATTGATTGCTTGATTTCAAGGAAGGAAGCATCCTATTTGGTTCTTTTAGTTGAAGATTTGTGACCAAATTGGCAATCCTCAGTCTTTGGAACTATGATAGATACTGAGAAAGGCTCAATGGAACATTTCTAGGCCATACTTATATGGATAGTAGCAGAAAGCCTTTTCCTATGAAGTCAGGAATGGGAAAAATTATGCTGTTTGAAAGTATAACATTTGGTAATTAGATTTGGGTCAGCAGGAATTCTTTTTGTGGAAAAAAGGTGGTTAATTTTAATGCATTATGCCAAGGTTCTTTTTTCAATCACCAGCGTATCTTATTGTTTATAAGTGAGTCTTTAGGTATCTCTAGGAGTCTCCCCTGAAATGCAGAAGATCACAGGAGAGATAGTAAAAACATGCACTAAGAAAATTATTGGAAAAATATTAGATGGAGTAAGAGAATAAACATGCTAAGCATTTCAAATGTATCAATCCACTGAATAATTGATGCTCAACCATCTAAATAATTGATATTCAATTCATCCAAAAATACATATGGTAGCTACACTTGCAGTGAGCATAATATATGTATAGAGATGTTGTACATCTGAAACTACTGTAACATTGTAGGTCAGCTATACTCAAATTAAAAAAACGTAATTATATGAAAGAAAATAATAGTAGTATTTCAATAAGAGGAATGTGGTTAAAATGCTATATTAAAAACAAATCAACTGTGTGCCTGCCACTATGTTAAAATCTGGTTATACACAGATAATTGAAACACTACCCCTGACTTCAAGGACTCACAGTCTGGTAGGCAAAACAGACAAGTAAACAAATAACTCATACAGTGCAAATACTTCTAAAGCTTATGAAGTTTGTATGCCTGTTTCCATTTCACAGAAAGAAAATTACTGTTGCCCAAAGAAGATAATCTTATTGACTTAATGGTGGGCCCAGAAAGGGTAGACACAAAAATAGTTCAGTGCCTGGAAACTAATAGGTTCTCAGTAAATATCTATTCATGACATCTTCTACCTTGTGCTTATTACAAGGGTCAGTTTTGCCTGTCACTTATGGGAGTGAAAAAGGATTTATAGGATTATATTTCAATTTTTCCACTTATAAATTACACATTCTGATTCTGTAGAATATAGTCAGATATATTTAACAATGTGTAGAGCATGGACATTGATCAATAAGAATGAACACAGCCATAGCACTTAAGCAGAATCCTGGAGATCCCATGTTATGACAAGCAATATGCCTTTATTTTTAGATAGTAGGGATCACTAGGCTCTGGGAGATGGAGGGGTGCAAAAGCATGGGAAAGTAGGGTATTGGTGGGTCACCTGGGATGTGTCAGGTAGCAGCTATTTGCTAACTTATAGAAAAATGTCCAAATATTTTAACAACTGGTTTGGCCATTCTGGTTTGTAGGGGTGAATGTCAACCTGAGAATGGGAATGTTCCTCAGAAAGAATAAATGAAACTTTAAGTTAGAAGAGTCAACGTTATTGTGAAAATTGATGTACATTAAACTGAACTAGATTTTTTTTTTTGAATCTGGATGATTTTATGATTCTTAGAATTATTTAAAAACTAAAGATCAGCCACATTTAGGTATTAATTAAGAACAACATGGTAGATCTAGTATTTTGAATTTCCACTCACATGGAAAACTTGACAATTCAAGTTTTGAATGTCTGCAATATGTTAGGCCTAGAGAAGATAGGGAAGGATGTGGTAAAAAAACAACTACCATTTCTGACCACAAAGGATTTTAAATATAACAAAAGACACAAGAATGTGCATACATATATGAAAAGTCAAATAATATTAAAGACTTAAATGAAAATTCAACATGACACCATAAAAATATTATAAAGAAATTTTATTGCTGCCCTAAAAAGATGTGTATAGTTTTTGACTTGTCTAAGCATAGATTTGAGATTTTTGGCAACAGGAGTAGTTAAAGAAAACCTACTGATCAATGTGGGTCTTGCACTCATCCCAGAAGGAAAAGCAGTAGTTGAAACTACAGATCTTTTGAAACAGGTGGACAATGTGGAAATTTCATAATTTGGAGCTACCTGAGTAGACCAATTATAACTAAAGTGGAAGCATTAGTAATTTGGAATAGTACATAAAAAAGTTAGGACAAAATAAAAATAGGACCAGATAATAGAGCACTAGAATGCCTATCTAAGGAGTGTGGAGCACAGACTATCCAGAAATTCTTTTGAGCAAAGGCATGACAATAATTAAAAATTATATCCCCAAATTACTAATGTTCACTTGCCAGGAATGGCTCAGAATTTTATTGTGTTTGGTATAAAAGTCAAAAGTTAGCATCAGAATCTAAATTAAATTTCTTTTATCTATTGCATTATTATATATATAATATTTCTGGGAAATAAAGTTGAGAGGTAGACCATATAAACAGTAATTTCCCCATTTTATAGAAGTAAAACATATATGTGTGTGGATGTGTGGGTGTATATATAGAGAGAGAGACAGAGAGAGATTAAAAGATTAAATGAGTTCTATATTACACATTTCAGTTGTAAAAGCACACAATTCAGTTATGAAAGAGCTTAGTCTAAAACCCAGGTTTCTACATACCAGCTCAGAGATCCCAAATTGTGGATTTAAATTGTAGAAATTGGATGGGGACATAAAAATTCATTATTACTCTTGCTGTTAGACCCAGAATCTTTAATTTTCTCTCCAACTGGCTCAGTGGGTAGTAAAAACTGGGAATAGGAAGTCGAATAATTGTAACCACCATTCTTAACCACATATGCCACATGACTTCTTAGAAAGTTTCTCTGACCAAAAGTAAACTCACCAACTGTTTATTTAGAAGAAAAGAGTTAGTGCCTTTATGTTTCTGAAAATTTTTATGAGTAACAGAGTAGGAGAACCCAAGGGCAAGGATAGACTATCTTGCATCCTGGAGAGACAGTTCTAGCTTATGAAAATGTTCTGGAGCGGACTTTTCCCATCTTCCTGGACCCAAGAAATTAAAAGTGCTCTAAAGGTGGGATGAGCCTTCTCTTCCCTCCAAGACTGATAGAGCACACTGGTCTCTGTGGCCAGAGAAGCAAAGACACTTCCTCTGGAAGCCCAGGGAAGGAACTGAAAAGTTGCCACGTAGCAAACTATTATTTTGCTGGATTGGTGCTACTTAAACATACATTACGCACCTGAGCCTTAAGGTTTATAGAGCTTTGAGGAAGTATGCAAAGAAAAATAGTAACATAACTAAGTGACATAGCAGCCAGAAAAAAGAAGCAGAAAACCCAGAAAAGGCAATTTCTTTTTAACAGGAGTGTGAGAGGAGATAGCTCGATTTGAATAATAGCTCTGATGGTAAAGTTTACGTGTCATCTTGACTGGGCCACGAGGTGCCCACATATTTGGTCAAACATTATTCTGGTGTACCTGTGTGAAGTTGTTTTTGGATGAGATTAACATTTCGATCAGTAAACTGAGTGGAAGCAGATTGCCCTCCCTCATGTGGGTGGACATCATCCAATCAATTGAAGGCCTGACTAGCACAAATACCTTCGAACTGGGATATTGACTTTTGTATGCTTTTAGACTAGAAATAAAATATTGGCTATTTCTGGGTTTTAAGCCTGCCAGCCTTCAGACGTGAAACTCTACCATCATGTCTCCTGGTTTTGTATCTGTGTGTGGGGTGTGTGTGTGTGTATTTTGTGTCTGTGTACATCCCATAGTTTCTGTTTCTCTGGAGAACCAGATCAATACAATAAATAGCACATGTTAAAAAGAGAAAAACTAAAATGCCCAATTCCTTTTATTTTAAATTTTGGGCAACTGAGTTGGAAAGGAGGTGACTATTGAGAACTTAGTGGCTTTAATTACTGATCAAAAGGGTGAAACATATCAAAACTACAGTGAAAAATACAAAAAGAAGCAAATTATGAGGGAAAGGATAAGAATATTAGAGGATGTGTCTATGAGACTTGATATGCCAAAAGTGAAAGTTGGAGAAAGAAAAAAAAAGCAATAGAAGAGAGACACTAATTTCATAAATAAGTAAAATAAAATGACACTGAATTGAAGAAAGGCTTGAGTTGGCAAACTGAAAGAGTTCAATGCAGTCTAGGAACATCTGATAAGGAAAGTCATACAGATGGACATATGCTTATAAAATTCAGAGAATCTAAAATTTAAGAAAAAATGTCTTAAAAGCTTTAAGACAGAATGAGTAATTCACAAATGAAAAAGAATCCAATTAGAATCAGGCTTTTTATGTCCAATATGGGAAGCTACACAGTAGCAATGCTTTCTATAGGTTGCTCAGAGAAAAGAACTATAACTTAAGAATCTTGTACCATCGGGACACCTGGGTGGCTCAGATGGTTAAGCGTCTGCCTTCGGCTCAGGTCATGATCTCAGGGTCCTGGGATCGAGTCCCACATTGGGCTCCCTTGGGAGCCTGCTTCTCCCTCTGCCGCTCTCTCTCTCTCTCTCTCTCTGTCTCTCATGAATAAATAAATAAAATCTTTAAAAAAAAAAAAAGAATCTTGTACCATGATAAGATGTCATGAACATGTTGGAATAAATATATTCAACCTTGAGAAAAAGACTGAGACCAACAAATAAAACACAGAGACATCAGTGAGGTCACTGATATGAGGAATTCTTAATCTCAGGAAACAAACTGAGGGTTGCTGGAGTGGTGGAGGGTGGGAGGGATGGGGTGGCTGGGTGATGGACATTGGGAAGGGTATGTGCTATGGTGAGCGCTATGAATTTTGTAAGACTGTTGAATCACAGACCTGTACCTCTGAAACAAATAATACATTATATGTTAAAAAAAAAAAAAAAAAAGAAGATAGCAGAAAGGGAAAAATGAAGTGGGGGGAATTGGAGGGGGAGACGAACCATGAGAGACTATGGACTCTGAGAAACAAACTGAGGTAGTTCTAGATGGGAGGGGGGTGGGGGGATGGGTTAGCCTGGTGATGGGTATTAAAGAGGGCATGTATTGAATAGAGCACTGGGTGTTATACGCAAACAATGAACCATGGAACACTACATCAAAAACTAATGATGTAAGTATGGTTAATCACCATTAACATAACATAATAAAAAAAACAGAAACATCAAGATAGTTGAAAATAAAAAAGGAAAAATGATAAGCAAAGTATTTAAAGGAAAATATAATAATCTGGAACTAAACACTAATTTCAACAAAACAGAGAGAGTTGGTCGTGGATGGAAAAAAAGATTAAGCAATATCATCCTAAAGTTCTCATCTGGGTCTCACTAGAATGAGGAAGCAAAGCATTTTAAAATCTCTATTGCAGTGGAGAAGAAGCAGTAAAGAGAAATAGCTTTTTGCTTGTCTTTGCATAAAATTAGAGAAACCTGTTTGACTAAGGATGTTGAAAAAGAAAGATGCACACCAATGAATTGGGAATATTTGATCAAGTCAGCAGAAATAAGAAACAAGGAGGAAAATAAATAATAAACATAGAGTAAAAGGGAACAAATAAATCAAGTATACTAGTTGTTAGTGCTAATTAAGAATGTACATACTGGGCAATTCTCTCAGGTACCCTCCCTCTTTGGGAGCTTTGTAGTTTATCACTCAATAAACCTTGCTTTGCTGCCTCAAAAATAAATAAATTAATTAATTAAATGAAAAAAAATGAACATACTTGTGCATATCAAACAACACATCAGCTAAATATATAAAGCAAAACCATCATAATGTATGAAGTGGATACAAATACAAATATAGTGAGAGAAATATATATATATTTCTTCAGAATTAGCAATGAGAAAATGATGAATAAGGATATAGGGGAATTATATAATCAACAACTCAATTTCATATATAAATCAAAATTTTTAATTACTCTAAAAGCAAAGATAGAGTTGTTGGCATGTCTAAAACAAAAAGTTACCTCAATCAGTGATCATGTGTTTGACCATAGATAAAAACCTTAGTAATATTAAATCAAAGTGGACAATTTTATTGCCACCTTTTCTGATCCTAACACAGTAAAATTATAAATGAATAATAAAAAAGTGATCTAAAAGCTTAACTACTGGGAAGTAGGGTAAGACTCCTAAATACCATTTGTTTAAAAGAGTAAATGAGATTATGGAATGAAAATGAGATCACTTTATTTATTTATTTTTAATTTTTTGAGATACTTTAGAATCAGACCTATGGGATACAGCTAACACTAGGCTCAGGAAAATTTAACACTATAAATACATTAATTAGTAGAGTAAGGAAAGTAAAATAAAGGGACTTAGTACTAATCAAATGAAATTATGAATGCAAAAATAAAGCAAAAAATAAATTTGGAGAGCACTGGTAAATATAAAATCTGAAAAAATACAACATGAAATAGCAAGAATGTATAAATGTATTCAAAAATGTTTCTTCAATAAAGCTGGTAAACTTATTCAGATTCAAATTAAGAAAAACAAAGAGCTATTAAACAAAATCAAAACTAGAAATGAAAAATAGAAACATAATCATAGATAATAAAAACATTATAGGAGATATCTATCTATATCTATATCTATCTATCCATATATATACATATACCTTGAAATTCTAGAGAAATGAATGATTCTCTGGTAATCACTACTGAAAAATTTTAATCAAAGAAGTAGAAAATCTGAGTAGATGAATTGGATAGGATAGACTGAAAAGCTGTTTGAAGGTCTTCCAATGGAAGCCCCAGGTTCTGGTGAACAGGGGACACTGCACTTCAGGGAACCATAGGACCTCTTCTTCATAAGGCCACTACTTTCAAGAGCAGGAGACATAGCTGACTCTACACAGAGAAACAGTCAGACAAAATGAGGAGACAGAGAAGTATATCCCAAGCGAAAATCACAAGAAAAGAGCTAACGAAAATGGAGATGAGTAATACTCCTGGTAGAGAATTTAAAGTAATGGTAATAAAGATACTCACTGGATTTGAGAAAAGAGTGGAGGACCTCAGTGAGATCCTCAATAAAAAGATAGAAAACAAAAAAATCAGAGATGAAGAACTCAGCAACTGAAATTGAAAATACACTAGATGGAATAAATAGCAGACAGTAGAGAAAAAGAGAGTGAGAGAAAGGAATCCAAGTATATCACTAAAGAAAGCCAGCCAACCGCAAAAGAAAAGAGCAAGAGAAGAAAGGAACAGAGAAAAACTACAAAAACAACCATAAAACAAGTAACAAAATAGCAATAAGTACATATCTATCAATAATTACTTTGGGGGCACCTGGGTGGCTCAGTCGTTAAGCGTCTGCCTTCGGCTCAGGTCATGATCCCAGGGTCCTGGGATCGAGCCCCGCATGGGGCTCCCTGCTCAGCAGGAAGCCTGCTTCTCCCTCTCCCACTCCCCCTGCTTGTGTTCCCTCTCTCGCTGTCTCTCTCTGTCAAATAAATAAATAAAATCTTTAAAAAAAAATTACTTTGAATGTAAATGGACTAGTTGCTCCCATCAAAACACATAGGGTGATGGTCATTCTGGGTCATTTCAGACTTAAAGATACATGCAGATTGAAAGGGAAGGAATGGAAGAACATTTCTCATGCAAATGGAAGCAAAAAGAAAGCCAGGGTAGCAATACTTATACTGGACAAAATATACTTTAAAAGAAGATTGTAACAAGAGACTAAGAAGGACACTATAAGGGACACCTGGGTGGCTCAGTCGGTTAAGCGTCCAACTCTTGATTTCAGCTCAGGTTATGATCTCAGGGTTGTGAGACCAAGTGCTGCATCAGGCTCTGTGCTGGACATGGAGCCCACTTGGGATTCTCTCTCCCTCTTCCTCTGCCTTTATATCCCTGCTTGTGCTCTCTGTGTCTCTACCCCTCCACAAAAAAAGGACACTATAAAATCATAAAGGGAAAAATACTGCAAGAAGATATAACAATTATAAATATGTACCCAACATGGAAGTACCCAAATGCATAAAGTAGCTATTAACAAACATAAAGGAAGTATTTGCTAGTAATACAATAATAGTAGGGGAGTTTAACACCCCACTTACATCAATGGATAGATCATCCAAAAAGAGAATCAACAAGGAAACAGTGGCTTTGAATGATACACTGGAGCAGAAAGCTCTAACAGATATATTTAGAACATTCCATCCTAAAACAGCAGAATACACATTCTTTTAAATACACATGGAACATCTCCAGAATAGATCATGTTGGGCCACAAAACAAGTCTCAACAAATTCAAAAACACTGAAGTCATACCATGCATCTTTTTTAACCACAACTTTATGAAACTAGAAATCAACTACAAGAAAAAATCAGGGAAGACCACAATTACATGGAGGTTAAATAAGATGCCACTAAACAATGAATAGATCAACTAAGATCAAAGAGGAAATAAAAAAATACACTGCATCTGAAACTAAACTATATGTTGGCTAATTGAATTAAAATTAAAAATTAAAAAATATACATGGAGACAAATGAAAATGAAAATACAGTTGTCCAGAATCTTTGGGATGCAGCAAAAGCTATTCTACAAGGGAAGTTTATAACAATACAGGCCTACCTCAAGAGGCAAGAAAAATCGCAAATAACCAAACTAAAACTTACACCTAAAGGAGCTAGAAAAATAAGAACAAACAAAACCCAAAACCAGTGGAGGGAGGGAACTAATAACATTGGAGCAGAAATAAATGAAATAAAAATTTAATAATAATAGAACAGAACAAAGAAATCAGGAGTTGTTTCTTTTAAAGATCAACAAAATTGATAAACCTTTAGCCAGATTCATCAAAAAACAAAAAAATGAAGACAAGACTCAAGTAAAATAAGATATGAAAGAGGAAAAATAAGAACCAATACCACAGAAATACAAAGTATTACAAGAGAATGTTATGAAAAATTATATGCCAACAAATTGGACAACTAGAAGAAATAAATAAATTCCTAGAAATGTATAACCTTCCAAAACTGAATCAGGAAGAAACAGAAAATTTGAGCAGATCAATTACTAGCAATGAAATTGAATCAATAATCAAAAAACTCTCAATAAACAAAAGTCCAGGATCAAACAGCTTCATGGCTGAATTCTACCAAACATTTAAAAGGTTAATATCTATTCTTCTCAAACTATTCCAAGAAACAGAAGAAAAAGAAAAGCTTCCAAATTCATTCTGAGGCCAGCATTACCCTGATACCAAAACCAGATAAAGATACCACAATAAAGAGAACTACAGGCCAATATCCCTGATGAACAATAGATGCAAAATCCTCAAATAAATATTAGTAAACTCTATCCAACAACATTAAAAAAATCATTCACAACAATCAAGTGGGATTTATTCCTGAGTTGCAAGAGTGGTTCAATACTTGCAAATCAATCAGCATGATATATCACATCAACAGGAGAAAGGATAAGAACCAGAAGATAATTTCAATAGATGCAGAAAAGCATTTGACAAAGTACAACATCCATTCATGATAAAAACCCCCAAAAAAGTAGGTTTAGAGGGAACACAGCTCAAGATAATAAAGGCCATTTATGAAAAACTCACAGCTAACATCATACTCAATGGTGAGAAACTGAGAGCTTTTCCTCTAAGATCAGGAACAAGACAAGGATGTTCACTGTCACCACTTATTCAGCATATTATTGGAAGTCCCAGCTACAGCAGTCAGATGAGAAAAAGAAATAAAAGCATCCAAATTGGTAAGGAAGAAGTAAAATTGTCACTAACTGCAGATGACATGATACTATATATAGAGAAAATCCTAAAGTCTCCACCAAAAAACTGCTAGAGCTGATAAATGAATTCAGTAAGGTCACAGGACACAAAATCAATATACTGAAATCAATTGCATTTCTGTACACTAATAATGAAACAGCACAAAGAGAAATTAAGAAAACAATCCCATTTATAACTGCATCAAAAATAATAAAATACTCAGGAATGAACTTAAGCTTGGCCAAAAAATATAAAACATTGTTGAAAGAAATCGAAGATGACACAAATGGAAAGATACTCCATTCTCATGGATTGGAAGAAAAAATATTTTTTAAATGTCCATACCTCCCAAGCAATCTACAGATTTAATGCAATCCCTATCAAAATACCAACAGCATTTTTCACAGAATTCGAATAATCCTAAAATTTGGATGGAACACAAAAGATCCTGAGTAGCCAAAGCAATCTTGAAAAAGAACAAAACTGTAGGTATTACAATTCCAGATTTCAAGATATACTGCAAAGCTGTGGTAATCAAAACAGCATGGTACTGGCACAAAAACAGATATATAGATCAATAGAACAGAATAGAGAGCCCCCAAATAAACCCATGGTTATATGATCAATTCCTCTTTGACAAATGAGACAAGAATATGTGATGGGGAAAAGTCTCTTCAACAGTGTTGGGAAAACTTGAATAGCCACATGTAAAAGAATGAAACTGGACCACTATCTCACATCATACATAATAGTAAACTCAAAATGGATTACAGACCTAAATGTGAGACCTGAAATGATAGAAATCCTAGAACACAGCACAGGCAGTAATTTCTCTGAAATTGGCTGTAGTAACATTTTTCTATGTATGTCCCCTGAGGCAAGGGAAGCAAAAGCAAAGATTGGGACTACATCAAAATAAAAAGGTTCTGTACAGCAAAGGAAAAAATCAACAAAACTAAAATGGAACCTACTGAATGAGAGAAGATATTTACAAATGACATATCTGATAAAGGGTTAGTATCCGAAATATATAAAGAACTTACACAACTCAACACACACACACACAGGGGCGCCTGGGTGGTTCAGTCGTTAAGCGTTTGCCTTCGGCTCGGGTCATGTCTCACACACACACACAAAACAAATAATCCAATTAAAAAATGGGCAGAAGACATGAACAGACATTTCTCCAAGGAAGACATGCAGATGGCCAACAGACACATGAGAAGATGCTCATCACTCACCATCAGGGAAATGCAAATCAAAACCACAATGAGATATCATCTCACATCTGTCATAATGGCAAAAATAAAAAACACTAGAAACAACAAGTGTTGGTAAGGATGTAGAAAAAAAACCCTCATGCTTTGTTGATGGGAATGCAGACGGGTGCACTCACTGGAGGAGACAGTATGGAAGTTCCTCAAAAAGTTAAAAATAGAATTACTATAAGATCCAGTAATTCCTACTACTGGGTATTTACCCAAAGAATACAAAAACACTAATTCAAAAGGATATATGCACCCCTATATTTACTGCAGCATTATTTACAATAGTCAAACTATGGAAGCAGCCCAAGTGTCCATCAACTGATGAATAGATGAAGATGTGGTATATATATGCAATGGAATTATTCAGCCACAAAAAAGAATGATATCTTGCCATTTGCAACAACATGGATGGAGCTAGAGAGTATAATGCTAAGTGAAATAAGTCAGTCAGAGAAAGACAAATGCCATATGATTTCACTCATATGTGGAATTTAGGAAACAAAACAAATGAACAAAGAAAAACAGAGACAAACCAAAAATCAGACTCTTAAATATAAAGAACAAACTTATAATTACCAGAGGGGAGGTGGGAGGGGGATGGGAGAAATAGGTGATGGGGATCAAGAGTACACTTACCATGATGAGCACTGAGTAATGTATAGAATTGTTGAATCACTATATTGTACACCTGAAACTAATATAGCACTGTATGTTAACTATACTGGAATTAAAATAAAAAACTTAAATAAATAAATAAATAAAAATACACATAAAAAAATGTATAAAAGATAAAGATGTGCTGAAACCTGGGTGTTGTGTATCCAATGCTATTTCATCTCAGTGGTAGTGGGTGGGACAGTTACAGAGGCCTGATGAGCACCATAAGAATGGTCATAGATAGCAGTCAACCAGAACTTTGTTTTACTTTGTAGTCCTCTAGTAGTTTGAAAGAAACACTGAATTTGCAACAGAAACATTTGTTCTGTGAATTACTCATGCTTTCTTTTAGTTAGAAAAACAAGTTATATAAAATTGAATTGCTGAGAAAACATTAATATAAATGAAAGGAAAACATAGGAACCCTAAGACTTTTACAGCCAATGGTCAAATAATGAGTATTTGAATTGAAAGGTATTAGTTTTTATGGTACAGTAATTTAGAATATTTAGGTATTTAGAAGATACCCTTCCCCTGCCACTATCTTTAGAATTGGAAAATAGGAGATATAAAGATCAATTTGGAAAACCCTGCACAAAACTTTAAAGTTTAGTTGTAAATACTTGAGAAGTGGGCCCAGGACAATGATTATGCCCTCAGTTAATTTGGACAAATTCAGGAGAAAAAGGATTAATCAAACCATAATTAAATTTTAAACTTTTCCATTTAATATATTGGTTTTATACGTTTAGGTTGTAAATTCCATGTAGTGATGGATAATTTGTTGTCTTTTTCCCTAATAGGATTCATTATTGATTTTAGGACTTAAATTAGATTAAAGAGTAAGTACAAACATAATTGTTCCAGCTTGAGAAGAATGACAAGTATTGTGGAAGGATTTTTTTAATGTATACTACAAGTGATCATAGTTTTTCTTTATAATAAAGAAAAACAACAACCATAGTAATTGTTATAGGTGGTAGTACATATGAATAATGCAGTTAGGTTAAACACAATTTAGTGATCTTAGTGTTATACAGCATTTTTAAAATTGCTTTTTTGTTTCCAATAAGCATGTGTGTCATTTTTTTAAAAAAGATTTTATTTATTTATTTGAGAGAGAATGAGATAGAGAGAGAGCATGAGAGGGGGGAGGGTCAGAGGGAGAAGCAGACTCCCTGCTGAGCAGGGAGCCCGATGTGGGACTTGATCCTGGGACTCCAGGATCGTGACCTGAGCCGAAGGCAGTCGCTTAACCAACTGAGCCACCCAGGTGCCCCTCATTTTAAAACATAAGACAAATTGCTTCTAATTTTAGTGATGATCAGAGGAAATTAATGAGAAGCATTTGATTTTGTATGTCATGTAAACCATATTAGTTTTGTTCTGTTTTGATATCTGATGTATTGTAGGAAATACAGTGTTCAATAACCTAAATTGTATTTTACACTGCTTAAGTGGGCTTAGCCAAGGGATGGAGTAGATGAGAAGGGGAGAGAAAGAGGGAAATCCCAAAGGGGTATTTTGATTTCTACAATGAAATAGCAGATTACTACAGCTTTACTAGCAAAAAGATAAGAATAAATGATAGCCAAGCAGCATGGGTATCATCTGGGAGTGTTCTAGAAATGCAGGATCTCAGATACCACCCCAGACCAAATGAATCAGAATGTGCATTTAATAAGATTTAATAATCATATAATTCCTATGGATATTTAGGTTTGAGTAGCCCTGGTTAAGGTACCCCTCCCCTACAATATTTATAAGTACTTTCTGCATTCATGGTATTTTGCTAGGTAGGGGATTCTACTCAGTTTAAAGCCTAATAGCCTGGTGCTTGCATTTAGATAAAAGGCTTTAAGTCTTAAACTACGAAGACACAGAGCTTCTATGTAATCTAAGGCATTATTGAATAAAAGGGAGAGATGCATGCACCAAGACCTCTATTTCCTCTGAAACTGAGCCATAGAAGTGATGACTATTCCACATATAAGACAATTTCTTCAGTAATACAGAACAAAGTAATATAAATTTGTTGGATCTTGGATTTAGCTTATTGTTAGAAGTTCTGGCCATAAAAGTCATTATGCAAGTTTGAATGGATCTTATGGGGGATGTCAGTTTTTACAGATACCTGTCTCCCAGGAATGAGTGCTCTATCTGCCGAGTGGGAAAGGGCATTCTTCTGAAATCCTGGCTCCTTTGGCTAAAAAGAATATTTGTGGCATGACTGTGTTTATTTAGACTGCCTGAGATTACTCCATTAGTTATTCGTTTTAAACTCATGATAGGAAAGATGAATTTTAAGGAAAATCTTTAAATTATGCATATATGGGTTTGTGAATTAAGTATTCCATTATCATTGCCTGAGGACATTTGAAGAACTGTTGATATGTTTCAAGGGTATAACAATCACTAAATGCAGGACAATAGAGGATTATTAACCTAAATATTCTAGAAAAATATTAGCAGATTGAATTATGTTACTGTAAGCCAGACTTCTGACAACTTGAAATCTATTGATGCAATTTGTGTTTACATTAAATAGTGGGTTTTATTTAAATGGGAACTTCTTCCTCCAAAACTCCATCTCATGTGTAGTGTGTATGATGCAAAGTAGATACTGTAAATATCAACGTGTTGGTCTTAACAGTGCAATTTAAGCAATTTTTTTCAACACTTTGGTTTAATTTTTTTCCAAGAAATATCAACTCTCTATTAAAAATCTTTCTACTTGCCTAATACGCTAAATTTAATGAAACGAAGTGGCAGCTAAAGACCACCAGGAATAGATCTTTAATTGAACAAGTTTATTTTATTACTTGATACAGTAAGAAAAGATGCACACCATGGAATCATGGGGTGTCTCACTAAAAAGGTTGTTATGGACTGAATGTATCCCCCAACCAAATTCATGTGTGGAAATCCTAACCCCCAACACAATGATATTTGAAGGTGAGGCCTTTAGGAGGTAATCAAGGTTAAGTGAGGTCATGAGGATGTGGTCCTCATGATGGGATTAGTGCCCTTATAAGAAGAGACACAGGCACCTAGGTGGCTCAGTCTGTTGAGGGTCTAAGTCTTGATCTCAGCTTGGGTCTTGGTCTCGGGATCGTGCGTTCAGGCCCTACATTGGGCTCTGCACTGGGCATGGAGAGTACATTAAAAAAAAAGAAGAAGAAGAAGAAGAGACACCAGAAAGCTTGTTCTCTCTCTCCACTATGTTATCTGCAAGTCAGAAAGAGAGTTCTTTTTTTTTCTCTATGGATTCTGCAGATTTTTATTACATGGTGATCATTCCATAATGCTGCTTTACTCCTTAAAAGCATTTTTTTTACATCATTCTTTTTTTTTTTATTAACATATAATGTATTATTTGTTTCAGGGGTACAGGTCTGTGATTCATCAGGCTTACACAATTCACAGCACTCACCATAATACATACCCTCCCCAATGTCCATCACCCAGCCAAGAAAGAGAGTTCTCACTAGAAACTAACTATGCTGACACCCTGTTCTTAGATTGCTAGCCTCCAGAACCATAAGGAAATAAATTTCAGTTGTTTAAGCTACCCAGTGTATGGTATTTTGTTATGGTAGCCTCAGCAGAATAATACAAGGGTGTTGAAAAGAATCTGTTTATAGCATTTTGGCTTTGGTTGGGTGATTTGAAGGGGGAATCTAAAAAAGCAGGTTTGCTCTACCTAGGGTACTGTCAGAAAGTGGGGACAATTCCATAATTGATTTTATCAATAAGTGGATAGGGCAGACAAAAGAATGGATAAAGCTGTAATTGGTACAGAAGTAGCAATTATTCAGATTAGCCAGGGGAGGGATGTTTTGGTATTTTATGGGTGGCACAGTGATCTTGATTTTGTTGATGCTTAATTGAATTATAAAGTGACATTACCAATCAGAGAAAGACAATTATCATATGACCTCACTGATATGTGGAATTTAAGAAACAAAACAGAGAATCATAGGTGAAGAGAGGAAAAAATAAAACAAGATAAAACTAGAGAGGAAAATAAACCGTAAGAGACTCTTAATCATAGGAAACAAACAGGGTTGCTGGAGGGGAGGGAGGTGGGGGATGGGATAACCGGGTGATAGACATTAAGGAAAACATGTGATGTAGTGAGCACTGGGTATTATATAAGACTGATGAATCACTGCCCTCTACCTCTGAAACCAATAATACATTCTATGTTAATTAATTGAATTTAAATTTAAAAAATGGAAAAAAATAAAGTGACATCATTTTTGTCTCACACTGTCATGATCTCAGAGTGACCTTGTCTGATACTGGTATCATGTGAGATTTTTTTATGTCCAGCAGGGAAATACATGGCCTACCTGTGAACACAGGGTCAGCTTCTTAACAACAGTGAAGCTGAGCTGTATATGCCAAACAAGTTCCCCGATTCTGATTCCCAGTTTCTTCTTTTTTGCTAACTAGAAAATTGGCTTCTAAATGTTTTAGAAGATTTATTTCTTCCAATAATAAAGATATTTTATTTTTTAAAAGATATTTTTAAATTTAGGGTCTTTATTCAATAAGCAAATATTAAATAGATAATGAGATCATCTTATAAATCTTAAATTTCTTTCTTATGAAAGAAAGCTTAAATAACATCTAAATCAATGACTAATTTGATGCTGGCATCCTCTCTTTTTTTTTTTTTAAAGATTTTATTTATTTATTTGAGAGAGAGAATGAGAGACAGAGAGCATGAGAGGGAGGAGGGTCAGAGGGAGAAGCAGACTCCCTGCCGAGCAGAGAGCCCGATGCGGGACTCGATCCCGGGACTCCAGGATCATGACCTGAGCCGAAGGCAGTTGCTTAACCAACTGAGCCACCCAGGCGCCCCTGGCATCCTCTCTTTGACATACCTGCCTAGGAGTTGCCCAGACTGTACTGGAATATTTCCAATATAAGGAAATACTTGGCTACGTGAAACAGTGCATTCCATATATCAGATGTGAGCTACTCCTTGATCCCTTAAATCTTCCATCCATTGGCTGTTCTTGTACCCCTTCAAGCAATAGAAAACAAAACTAATGTTATTTATAGAAAAAATATTCTAATTAACATAAAGAAACCCACACAAACTAGTTCAAGTTGAGAAAGTCTTTTTGAAAGGCTACAACATGCCATCTCAAAGACATTGATAGAAAGAAAATTCTCATTGAATTAGGCAAATTAAGCCTCTTCCTCACATCTTCCATATATTCATATCATCCCTCTTTTCTGTTTCCCATGGAGTATCTTCCTTATTTGTTTATTCTTGCCCATCATCTCTTTCTGTTTCTCCTTTCACTCACGACTTCAGCCAGCAGATAACTTTGGCTTATCCTGGTACCAGTTCAAAAGAAACTGACATCCTCAATCCATAGTATATTTTATCTTAAGGAATTATGAACATCTGACTCAGTCTTGGGCCAGTTCAATTTTGAGGTGAGGGAATCCACTTGGATTATTACAGCCTATGAATTTCCTTTCTCTTGGTCTGATGGTCAGTCTCATATAATCATTTTCTTCATTCAAACTTGTATTCAAGGGTCAGCCTTGTATTCATTACAGAACCCTAATTCAAGGTTCAAATAATTATTTGGAAATATACCAGATTTAGGTAAAGGCTATGGAAATACAATTCAGAAAAGGAAATGCAAATAGTTCCTAAATATATGAAAATGCTTAACTTACTCATGATATAAATGTAAATAAAATGACACTATAATGCCATTTTTCACCTCTAGAATTGTTAAGAATTAAAATGTTAGATGTATTTGATAATATACTAAGTTAGTGAGGCTGTGAGGAAATAGATCTTTTCATACATTACTGGAAGGAATGTATATTAGTACAGTTTCTATGGAGACTAATTTGGCAAAATGTATTCAATTTTCATCAATAGGAACTGAATAAGTACATTAAGACACTCATAAAGTGAAAAACTATGTAAAAAATAATAAGAAAACACTTCATATACTGAAATGGGAAGATTTACAAGATGTATTGCTAAGTGAAAAAAATCCAACTGCAAAACAGTATGTATAGTAGCATACCATTTATATAAAATCAAGGGGTGGACAAATAACTTTATATGTATATATATTACATTAAAATTTCTGGGAGAACATATAAGGACTAAAAATTAGTAAGGAGCTATAGAAGATAAAAGTAGGCAAGAAACTTTTCACTTCTTTGTACATTTGTATTTGAACTATATTAATATATCACTCATTCAAAAATGAGCTAAAAATAATTTTAGAATAGAATTTCTGGTCACTACAAAAAATTTCACCTGTTTTAATGCGTATCTCCCCATATTCCTTCAGATACAATACAGAACAATAAAAGAACAAACAAACTACACATAACTACACTCCAAGCATAACTAGAAGACAGAAAACATTCAAACTTCATATTACCTTTATATATGAATATATAAAAATTCAAGTGAGCTGTCTCTCATGTTCTTCCTGTAAGTCTGCAAGTCTTCATGGTGATCAGTAAAGGAAAAACTGCTGGAAAGAGTAGAAAAGAGCTAGTGATGGTCAAAGATTGATTTAAAACCAATACCACAAAGAAGAAGTTTCACCCTTAGGTTGAAATTATTGGAAAAGTAGGTCAGAACACTGGCTACAGGAAAGAGATTTAAAAGTCCACACAACTCCAGGTGACAGTCTTTGTAATATGTTGCTTTTGGGGGAGGTAAAAAACAAAATGATAAGGGAAAGGTACTTTTGATGATTGGATGGTGAAGTATAAAGGAAGCAAAAGAGAAATGTTAGGGTGTTTCATGGTTCGTCTCCTCCTCTGATTTCCGCCCCCCCTTCATTTTTCCCTTCCTTCTCTTAATGTCCTCCATGCTATTCCTTATGTTCCACATATAAGTGAAACCATATGATAATTGTCTTTCTCTGCTTGACTTATTTCACTTAGCATAGTCCCCTCCAGTTCCATCCATGTCAATGCAAATAGTGGGTATTCATCCTTTCTGATGGCTGAGTAATATTCCATTGTATATATGAACCACATCTTCTTTATCCATTCATCTGTTGAAGGGCATCTTGGCTCCTTCCACAGTTTGGCTATTGTGGATGTTGCTGCTATCAACCATGAGAGACTATGAACTCCAGGAAACAAACTGAGGGTTTCAGAGGGGAGGGTGGTAGGGGGTTGGGTTAGCCCAGTGATGGGTATTAAGGAGGGCACGTATTGCAATGAGCACTGGGTGTTATATGCAAATAATGAATCATGGAAAACTACATCAAAAACTAATGGGGTGCCTGGGTGGCTCAGTTGGTTAAGCAACTGCCTTCGGCTCAGGTCATGATCCTGGAGTCCCGGGATCAAGTCCCGCATCGGGCTCCCTGCTCGGCAGGGAGTCTGCTTCTCCCTCTGATCCTCCCCCTCTCATGCTCTCTGTCTCCCATTCTCTCTCTCAGATAAATAAATAAAAAATCTTAAAAAAAAAAACTAATGAAGTGCTGTATGGTGACTAACATAAAATAAAAATAATTAAAAAATAAAGAAATATACATTTTCTTAATCAAAAAAAGAAAGAAAAAGAAAGAAGGAAGGAAGGAAGGAAGGAAGGAAGGAAGAAAGAAAGAAAGAAAGAAAGAAAGAAAGAAAGAAAGAAAGAAAGAAGAAAGAAAGAAAGAAAGAAAGAAAGAAAGAAAGAAAGAAAGAAAGAAAGAAAGAAAGAAAGAAAGAAAGAAAGAA
>NW_023270865.1:25469017-25630671 GCF_011800145.1 Mirounga leonina | reverse complement strand
GAAAGAAAGAAAGAAAGAAAGAAAGAAAGAAAGAAAGAAAGAAAGAATGTTAGGGTCTTGCAAGCCAAAAAATAATCTAAAACTGGAAGACACACAATCCCTCCCCCACCTCCCCCAGCAACCCCCATACAAAATCCATTAGATAACTCTGCTCTGCTGCACTGACATAAGAGGGAACCATTGAATTAAAAATTTTGTTTGCCACAAAATGAATAAGACAAAAGTGAATAAATCTATTCAAGGCTCCTTGCTATAGGATAACAAAATCAGAATCAAAATATTTCACTTGATGAGAATTTGTCCCCAGATAACATGAAGAAGATAAATTGTAGTAAAAGAACTCCAAATTGAATTTAGAATTCTAAACAAGCATTTACAGATATGAAAACATTAAAGACAGAAATGGACAAAAAGTAGTAAAAATCAAAAAGGATTGACTAAACTCATTAAAGACATAAAAAAAGAGAAAATGATCGTAAATATGATCATAGTGTACCCAAGGGAAAACAGACTAAAGTGAAATTTTTATGACATATTGAAGTAGGAAAACAAAAGATAATGAAATTGACACAAAAAATAAAAAGGAACAGAGAGAAAGTGGTTGAAATGGAAGACAGGCAAAGAAAAATGTGTGTGTATGTGTGTGTGTGTGTGTGTGTATTGGAGTCCTTAAAGCAGAAAAAGAAAACAATGGGATAAAACTAATATTTAAAACTAATCCAAAAGATGTTCCAGTAACAAATGAAGATCTGAATTGACATCTTGAAAAGGTTCAGTGGGTACCTGAGAAAAAGGGCCTGGAATGGCCAGCTTTGAGACATATCCTAGTAAACTTAGAATTCAAGATCTAGAAAAATTTTTTCTTAAGGCCTTCTATCAAAAATATCAAATGACTTACAAGGAGGGAAAAATAGACTGGAGTCAGACTTCTCCAAAACAACTTACAAAATAATAGAGCAATGGATCAACAGTATAAAAATAAAACAAAACAGGGGAGGGTATGTGCTATGGTGAGCACTGTGAATTGTGTAAGACTGTTGAACCACAGACCTGTACCTCTGAAACAAATAATACATTATATGTTAAAAAAAAGAAGATTGTAGGAAGGGAAAAATGAAGGGGGGAATTTGGAGGGGGAGACGAACCTTGAGAGACTATGGACTCTGAGAAACAAACTGAGGGTTCTAGAGGGGAGGGGGGTGGGGGGATGGGCTAGCCTGGTGATGGGTATTAAAGAGGGCATGTATTGAATGGAGCACTGGGTGTTATATGCAAACAATGAATCATGGAACACTACATCAAAAACTAATGATGTATGGTGATTAACATAACATAATAAAAACAAACAAACAAACAAACAAACAAACAACTAGAAAGAAATTGTGAACCAAAGATTGTATTCAGATGTTAAGACAATAGAAGAACAGAATCTACTGGAGGATGGGTTTATCCAAATAAAGAGATGACTGAGAAAACTTCAGCAATGTGGTTTATGATAAACATTTGATATATTTCATTGCACATCTAAGACTAAAACAAATATGGCTACAAGGATGGAAGTATGATTTGAAATATTATAATTCTGAATATGTAGAAATGCTGTGAATAAAAAATGGGAAGATAAAAAAGAGTTAAAAATAAATAGGAAAGAAGAATAAGCTCTGGTAGTATTTTCTATATATGGGAGTTGAATGAACCATTAAATCCTGACAAATCAGATAATAACAGACAACTAAAAAACTGAAAAATTTTTACTCCATATAGCAGATAAAGGGCTGATTTCCCTAATGTATAAGGAACTCTTAAAAATTGAGAGGGAATAAACACCAAATCTCTGATAGAAAAGTGGGTAAAAGATAATTGACAATTTACAAAAAAAAAAAAAAAATCACCCTTAATGAAAAACCATTTCAGCCTCATTCATAAGTAGAAAAATATAAATTGAAAATACACAAAGATACTATTTTTCATCTTTCAGACTGGCAAAATTAAAAAATATGACAACATATATGTTGGGGGAAGCTGTGTGCAATCCAGCACTCTCATATATTGCTAGTGGGACAACTTCAAACATGCAAATCAGTACAAGCTTTGGAGAAGGGGATTTGGCAATATCTAACAAAAGTACTTATGCATTTACCTTTCAACCCACACAGCCCTTTATAGGAATCTATCCTGAATGTATACACCCAATTCAAAAATATATGTGCACAAGGTTATTCACTATAACATTGTTTGTAATTACAGAATATGAGAAGCCACCTAAAGGGGAGCAGTTGAACAAATTATGGTATTTCTATCCAAAGGAGTACTATGCAACTGTAAAAAGAAAGAGGAAGATCTCTAAGCTGATACAGAATGATTTGGAGTATTTATGATTTTTTAAAAAGCAAAATATAAAAGACTGTCTGGAATTTACTGACTTGTGTAAGAAAAAAAGGGGAATAGAAAGATACATGTACTTGCTTATTTATGTAATACAAAACACAGGAAGCATAAACCAAAGACAGTTACCACCACAGGTGGTTAGTAATGGGTAGAAAAGAATGGGAGCTATAGGAATGGAGTAGAATGTATGGGTTAGGGGAGAGACAGTTCTCTAATTTGTATGTATTTGTATAGTTCTGAATTTTAGTACCAAGATGATGTTTCACATTCTAAAATGAATGAATGAATGAGTGAATGAACGAATGAATGAAATCAACAAGTTTGGGGGAAAACCAAAATGGATCCAACAAAAACAAATGAGCCTAATTGTATTCCAAATGAGTAATATAACTACACTGAGTGGGAATGAGGTGGACTGATTCAAGGAATTTTCTTGCACTGTATTTTGATTATATACCCTCAGGTTACATACAAAAAGAACTGTAAACAAATATTGATCCTAGTTAGTAGGTTTGTTTTTCACAGGGGTATAGGTTATTGATTCCAAAATATTTAAAGTATATTCTGGTACTGAACAAATAAGTAAATATGTTGTGGATTATGAGAGCCAGGTTTCTAATTGTCAGAGAAGTGAGTTACAGAAATGGAAAGGGAAAAGACTAGAATGAAGCTTTTGATGTTGTAATTGGAGGTGTCAGTGTAAATTCATGGTGTTAAAATATAATGATAGATATAGAAGTATGTATGTTTAGATATTTTCTATCTCTGTCCACTGAGATGACTTTAGCACAATGCACTCTAATACTAATAAGCATCCCTACCACCCATATAGTGGTTTCTAAATACTATTCTTCACTAAAAAGAACCAAGGATCATTAGAAAAATAAGTGATTCCAGAGCTAGTGTAGCAAAAGTTCAAGTTGAAATTAGAATATCTTTTTTATGGGTGCCAGTAGGTAAGGAAGTGCTCAAATAGTGATGGAGACATAGCAAAAGGGCACAGGAACTAGTTTGAAGGGCTCTCACTGGCCAAATCTTGGATAGTTGAGCATCAAAATAAATAATGATAGATTAAAATCATAAATTTTTACATATATAAATACATAAATGAATATGTAAATAAAGGGGATACAAGAACACTCTTTCCAACTGTAAAATATCAAATAATAAATGTAAAAGAATGATGGGGTTGGAAAAAATGAATCATCACCATAGTAATAAATGTTTCCATTAAGAATCATCAGTGGTGGGCGCCTGGGTGGCTCAGTTGGTTAAGCGACTGCCTTCGGCTCAGGTCATGATCCTGGAGTCCTGGGATCAAGTCCCACATCAGGCTCCCTGCTCAGCAGGGGGTCTGCTTCTCCCTCTGCCCTCTTCCCTCTTGTGCTCTTTGTCTCTCATTCTCTCTCTCTCAAATAAATAAATAAAATATTAAAAAAAAAAAAGAATCATCAGTGGTTGGGTGATAGACATTGGGGAGGGTATGTGCTATGGTGAGCACTGTGAATTGTGTAAGACTGTTGAATCACAGACCTCTGAAACAAATAATACATTATATGTTAAAAAAAAAAAAAAGAAGAAGATAGTAGGAAGGGAAAAATGAGGTGGGGGAATCGGAGGGGGAGATGAACCATGAGAGACTATGGACTCTGAGAAACAAACTGAGGGTTCTAGAGGGGAGGGGGGTGGGGGGATGGGTTAGCCTGGTGATGGGTATTAAAGAGGGCACGTATTGAATGGAGCAGTGGGTGTTATATGCAAACAATGAATCATAGAACACTACATCAATAAATAAAAAATAAATAAATAAATAAATAAATAAATAAATAAATAAATAAATAAAAATGGGAAAAAAAAGAATCATCAGTAAAACTGGTGGACAAAAGTATACTGATGAGAAATGAGATTTTTACATAATCTCAAAGTATTTCTTCATAAAATACTTACTAGTTATTTTACTTAAAAAGAAAAATAGTAACTTTATGGTGGACAGTCCTGACAGACATCACCATAACCTAGGAATATTGTTATGAAGGAAATAAAATAAGGTGTGATGGTGTGATAGTCCCAGAGATGTGTATGTGGAGTTGGTTGGGAAAGACCTTTCTTTCTGAGACAGACATGTGAAGTGATACCTGAAGAACAAGAAAGAGCCAATATTTGAAGAGCTAAGAGAATACCTCATAAAGAAATGCTTTGGATTTACAATAAATATCAAGGTGGATACTGTATTAGTAGACATTTCATCTACTGCAATAATA
The DNA here is from genome assembly GCF_011800145.1 of Mirounga leonina. NCBI lineage: Eukaryota > Metazoa > Chordata > Mammalia > Carnivora > Phocidae > Mirounga > Mirounga leonina. Next base: position 25,626,022 of record NW_023270865.1, on the reverse strand, counting down.
TTTAGCTGAGTGCCAACTAGAAAATTATATTACAAGTTACTAAACATGAGAAGTATAGAATATTATTGAAATGAAAATTAAAATATATGGGATCTGTTCTTTTTACCACTATGTAGCTAGGTTTCATGTGCAAATTGCTAAAATTTTCTGACTTAATTTTATTTGTAGCAAGGGCAGTGAGTAGATAATCTCTAATGCTTCTTACACATTCAATATTTATGACTTTACAATCTTATGAAATGTCAATATTTATAATTTTATAATGTAATACATATAAATAGAGTCAAGTTGATGATAAAGAATAGACAATGTCTTAAAATCTTCCATTGTTAGCTATGAGCAGTCTCTGGGCTAGACAATACTTTGATCTTTAATAAGAAAGGAGGTATTTCCAGGACATCAAGAAATAAAAACTAGTCAAAGTGTCTCATAAACTCAAGCAGTACTTCAAACTTCAACAAAACTCTCCCTTTTCACTCTTTATTGATGACTTTATATCTTATTTAATGGAAAAAATATAAAAATTCAGGTGTGAATCTCTATACACTCCCAACAAACATACCAATTTATTAAAATCTGTGCCAATACTTGCTGCTTTAACTCCTGTTACAATGAATTAAATGTCCCTGCTTCTATCTACTCTCTTACCAACTTTCAAATATACGGTACAGTATAATTAACTATATTAGTCATGTTGTCCATTATATACCTAGAACTTATTTACCTTATGATGTAAGTTTGTACCTTTTGGTCACCTTCACCCACTTCCCCCACTTTTACCCTCGACCTCTGATAACCACCAATCTGTTCTCTGCTATTGTGAGTTTCTGTTTAGATTCCCATGAGATCATGCAGTATTTGTTTTTCTCTGATTTGTTTGAACTAGCATAATGCCCTCAAGGTCCATCCATGTTGTTGCAAATAGCAAGATTTTTTTTTAATTAAAAGAGATAATATTCCACTATATGTTTGTATGTATATAGCACATTTTCTTTATCCATTCAACACTCAGGTTGTTTCCATGATTTGGCTATTTTAATAATGCTACAATATCTTTTCAAGACTGTGATTTCATTTCTTTCAGATATATCCAGTAGTGGAATTGTTGGATTGTAGATGGTGAGCATCTTAAGGACAGAAACCATATGCTGGTTTTCTTGATATTACCACTGCATAGCACAGTACTTGGTAACTAACTAGTAAACAATCAACAAATACTTAATTAGCTAGACTGAATTAAATCCATAGGCATTAAGGTATAGAAGAATGTTAGGATATGGAAGAATGTTAATTCATCTCCCCCCATCCTAACATTAACACAATACACATAGGGAAAAGAGGCATTCTTCTATTATTAGACTCTCATCATATATCCTTAGGCTTTTTTCTTGAGATATGTACCTATATAGCCTTTGAGCTGACTCAATATATTGTTTGCTGAGAGAATATGGGAGCTACCAGGAGTCTCCCCTCAGTAGCTGGATTCCCCAGTCTGTAGCAGGTAATGGAGTGCCTGACAGAATGCAAATGAAACTGTATGGGTGTAGCTATCTTTTCGGAGCCAATGGACACTGAGAGGGTAGAATGGGGTCCATTAATTTGAAATGCATGTTAATGTGGTGATTCACGTCAAAGATAAGCTTGCTTTCATAAATAGTCCTTCTGTCCCCAGTAAATAGGCTAGAGAAGATGACTTTCTGACAGGAATGAGACTTCAGGACTGGGGCACTCCTAAATGAAGGGGCCTATTTAGTTAATTATGGGACCAACTTGTGAATGTGCTGCTAGAGGCTAGAAATGAATACTACCCCTTGTGCTAAAGGACCAGTAGGTGATGGTGTCAGCCAATTTCAGCCCTGTTTGTGAAGAGCCCACACTTCCTTGGGTAATCAGCCCAACTGTTAGGACTATTTAATAATTAGAGAACTCACATTTTGGTCAGAGCTAATAAGAAGTAGAGAGCAAAGAAGGGGGGTGATTTTTTTTATCTCTTTCAAAAGAGAATGTTCATGAGTATATGTGTGTTCTGGGTTGGGAGGCAGACTTGTGTCCTGAGGATTGGGAATGTTCTACTCCGGGGTATCCAAACAGATTACAATTCAGCATATGGCATTCTAGCTCTGTGTTCTGTTCACAAATTTTAAGGAAATAATATAAACCAAAATTTCTATAGGACTTGACATTTCCTCTAGAAAATTCCATATTTAGGACACATAAAATCAATGTAAGGAATGACATTGGTGGAGTACTTCATCATTTCTTTCTTACTCATTCATTACCTTTTACCTAATACTAAATACTGGTAAGAATCTCCTTTGTTCCTATATCCAGTTCTCAATTTCTGTTGATTGTGCTTCTTAAGATCAAAAATGTGGGCCATAGAGTCAGAATACCTGCATTTGAATTCTGTTTACACATTTACGTGATCTCAGATTCTTTACGTGTAAAATCATATCTACTTCCTATGGATGATGTGAAGAAAGAAATGTGTTAATGTACATTAGGCATGTAGACATGTAGATCAGTGACTAGCATACTGTAAGTAATAAAAAAATTAGCCAATCATCCCCTGAATCTGTCCTACTTTGTTTCTCTTTGCTCCCTTAATCTAGAATTTCACTGTATTTTTCCTGGATTACAGTTTCTCCACAAATTTCCTAGCCTCTAGTGTTTCTTCTCCCTACATAACTACCAGAGTACCAGATTTGAAATGCAAATCTGACCATGTCACTCCCCTAGTTATATTCAAACTCTCCATTCTGGCATACAAGGCATCTTTTTTTCCAACCCAAATCTCTTTCTTATACCTCCCATTTTGTTCTTCCACAATGCTCAGAGGCTCTCAGTAACCCATCACAGCAGACGCTCTTATACTTCTATGACTCTAATACATTTCTTTCCCTTCCTACCCATCTGGTGGGTGTTCTTCAGACTCCTACCTAGTATTTCCCTCCTGTTGATAACTTTTTGTAACAGCCCTTCATCTTTGACTGAATGAATTGCTTCCTCCTCTGTATTTCTTCTATTTATTGGTTATAATTCTATTATTTCACATACCCTACTGTATTGTGACTTCACATAAAAACAGGATAGTTGTTTTAACTAAGTACCTAAAAAGATAGCAGTACACTCTGCCCAGGTGGAGGGAATTACTATTTACTTAGGAAAACAGACATCTGAAATTAGAGATCCAAGCAGTTAGACAACAATAGTTATTGAACACTGACTTATACTGAAATAGCTATGGTACTAAGGTATGTTCTCTTTGAAAGAAGAAATTTAGAAATATTTACTTACACCACAGGATATTTGAAAATAAATATGATCTAAAATGTCTATTGTGAACTATAGAATTAAATAAGATAAAGCCAATGCCAAAGTTGGAACAGATCTGTTGTTTGATTTACAGTATTCATGTTACAGAGATTTCTGGTTGCACATAAATTCCATTTTTCTCTTCTTCCTCAGTATATGTAACTGGAGTCCTAGAAGAAGATGAGTGGGAAGGATCACAAAAAATATTTGAAGAAATATTGGAGGAAATTTTTCCAAATTTGATGAAAAGTCTAAAGCCACAGAATCAAGCTCAACAAAACCCAAGAAGGAGAAAAAATGTAGGATATCATAATCAAATTGCCTAAAGTTAGAGATCAAGAGACTATCTTAAAAACAGCCAGAGAGAAAATGATGTATTATATGTTAAGGAAAAGAGAATGACAACAGATTTTTACATGGAAAACAGCAATTCAAGCTAGAGGACAGTGGAGCAACATCAAAGGTATTATAAGAAAAGGAAACTTTAGACCAATATCTATCATTAACATACATGAAAAAATTTTAATTTTAGCAAATAGAGTCCAACAATGTATTGAAAATGTAATATATCATAATCAAGAGAGGGTATCCCAGAATGCAAGACTAGTTTAGTATTTCAGGATCAATCTGATATATATATTATATATATATATATTATATATATATAATTTATCATATTAACATTTTAAAAATAAAGATTCTATAATATTCTAAATAAAGGCAGAAAATACATTTTATAAATTCCAACATCCATTCCTGATAAAATTCTCAGCAGACTAGAAATAGAAAGAAAATTTATGAACCTAATGAAAGACCTATGAAAAATCTAGGACAAATCTTATTTAAAGGTGAAAGATTAAATGTTTTCCTTCTATGATCAAGAATGAGGCACAGGTTATTAACTCTCACCATTTATATTGAATACTTTACTGGAAATCCTAGCAAGTGCAAAAAAACAATAAAAATATTAAAGACACATATAATGGAAAAGAAAAATTTTATACTGACTTTATTTGTAGACACATGATCATCTAAGCAGAAAGTCTTAAGTAATCTACCCAAAACCTATTAGAACTAGTAAATGAGTTGAGAAATGTAGAATATTTTATATACTATCAATGGACACATGGAAAATGAAATTAATTTAAAAAAATATTTACCATTCCAGAGGTTGCTTTTTAGTTTTGTTGACTGTTTCCTCTGCTGTGCAAAAGCTTTTTATCTTGAAGTCCCAACAGTTCATTTTTGCTTTTGTTTCTCTTGCCTTTGAAGACGTGTCTAGCAAGAAGTTTCTGCAGCCAAAGTCAAAGGGGTTGCTGTCTGTGTTCTCCTCTAGGATTTTGATGGATCCCTGTCTCACATTTAGGTCTTTCATCCATTTTCAGTTTATTTTTGTGTATGGTGTAAGAAAGTGGTCCAGTTTCATTCTTTTGCATATGGCTGTCCAATTTTCCCAACACCATTTGTTGAAGAGACTGTCTCTTTTCCATTGGCTATTCTTTCCTGCTTTGTCAATAGGATTAGTTGACCATAGAGTTGAGGGTCCATTTCTGGGTTCCCTATTCTGTCCCATTGATCTATGTGTCTGCTTTGCGCCAGTACCATACTGTGTGTATTGCGGCTTTGTAATACAGCTTGAAGTCTGGAATTGTGATGCCTCCAGCTTTGGTTTTCTTTTTCAACATTACTTTGGCTGTTCAGGGTCTTTTCTGGTTCCATACAAATTTCAGGATTATTTGTTCCAGCTCTGTGAAAAATGCTGACATTATTTTGATAGGGATTGCACTGAATGTGTAGATTGCTTTGGATAACATAGACATTTTAATAATATTTGTTCTTCCAATCCATGAGCATAGAATGTATTTCCATTTCTTTGTGTCTTCCTCAATTTCTTTCATAAATGTTCTATGGTTTTCAGAATACAGATCTTTTACCTCTTTGGTTAGACTTATTCCTAGGTATCTTATGGTTTTTGGTGAAATTGTAAATGGGGTCAATTCCTTGATTTCTCTTTCTGCTGCTTCATCATTGCTATATAGAAATGCAACAGATTTCTGTGTTTGAGTTTATATTTTGCAACTTTGCTGAATTCCTGTATCAGTTCTAGCAATTTTTTGGTGGGTTCTTTCAGATTTTCTACATAGAGTATCATGTTGTCCACAAAGAGTGAAAGTTTGACTTCTTCTTTGCTGATTTGGATGCCTTTTATTTCTTTTTGTTGTCTGATTGCTGAGACTAGGACTTCAGCACTACTATGTTGAACATCAGTGGTGAGAGTGGACATCCCTGCCATGTTCCTGACCTTAGGAGTAAAGCTCTCAGTTTTTCCATTTTCTGTCTAGTCTCATCTCTGGCAGCTTTTTCACCCTTGATACAGTAATACTAACTGCTTTAGTACAAACTAACTGCTTGGAGTTGTTTCCCATACAAACCATTCTGCTTCCACTTTGCTGTTATCTGTCTCAATTCCTGCAGTATCCTTCCATTCTTATTGGCTTATCTTGCACTGAGTCATCCTCTAAAAACCTGTATAGGTTTTACCTCTCTGAGGACCCCCAGCTCCACCCAAAGTGGGATTAGTGCCTCTCTTCAATACTCGAGAGTGCCCTGATTGCATCACTGTCATAGACTTTACAAGCCAATCGGAATTTTCTTTTGTTGGCCTCCTGTGCCCTCAGTACAGGAGTCTTAAATTCAAATGAGGAGTTCTGTTGAATCTTCTCTAATATTCATTGTCCTCTGCCCAAAGCTCTTTGTAGACATTTCTCTCCATCTCTCCCCTCTCTTCCCTTTTCTCAGGGATAATGATCATCTTTTCAAGAAATAATAACTGGATCATGATTTATTTCTTGGTGTTTTGGAAAGTAAACATTTACTTTGCTAGCCTGAGTGCCTGTTGATTCTGACTGCCAGTAGCAAGGAGTTAAAAATGGAACTACGTAAACTAGCTAGAGAAAGAATCTCTGTTCTTTGGGTTTTCTGATAGTTCAATTGCCATGGAAACAGCCTTCCTCCTGTGTTAATTCATTAGGGGTTTTTTTCCCCTTAAATAATTTGGAGGACAGCCATGTTCCACAGTAGACTACTTCATGGTAAAGATCATACTTGACATCCCCTTCCTTATGCTAAACTCTGTACTAAACAGAAATGCAGCAGCATTCCTTCAACATAACACACTCCATTTTAAGGTTGAATTATTACCTCAAGTAATTCATTTGTCTTGAACAGAAATACTTCTTGTTGGAGTGTGTATATGAAGTAAGAATAGGAATACATTTCTAAATCAAAACCATTCTAATAGATCTTATTAATCTATTAAGTTATAATCTTAGTTTATATTTATATCAGATACAAGTACCACATCTTAAAGGGGGAGAATCAGCTTTCCATGATATTGTCCAAGGAACTAAATTCTCTGTCCCTTGGGAATCTGTGACATGAAATACAGATGAAGTAAATCTTTTTGTAGATGACTGAAGTTATGTTTTCAGCTAATTTGGGGGGACTTTTCCTCCTGAAATAGGAAGAGTCACAGGACTGTGTTAAAAGTTTTCACCTGATTTCGATCAGGGCAGAGTGGTCAAAGTGGATTCGTTTAAATAACAAACTTTATTTCTATGGACAAAGCTCTAGAATATTATGGTTTCCTACTAAAAGAATTAGAAAAATTTATCCCTCTGATTTTGTGAGACAGGGATCAGTAATAACTTGATTACAGCTGTTGTAAAACATGACTATTTGACTTTGAAGTTCAGCCTGCCATGGACAAACCTGCAGATTTGGTAAAGTGGGACTCCCCTTTCATAATTTCCATAGGTTGAATAATTAGGGCCTAGTTATTTCTTTTTTAAATTAGTTAAGTTAAATTTAATTTATTTGTCAGAGAGACAGAGAGAGCACGCAGAGGGAGAAGCAGACTCCCCAACGTGGGAGCAAGGAGCCCGATGCGGGACTTGATCCCACAACCCTTGGATCATAACCTGAATTGAAGGCAGACACTTAACTGACTGAGCCACCCAGGTATTCTTAGTCATTTCTTTCTTTATTAAAAATTATTGTTAGGAAATGATCTGAAACTCTTCCAGCAAACTGAAGCCCAAATGATTGCTAGAGCATTTTCACTTGAAAAAAAAAATCAACATTTTTAGTTTAAACTGAGGTAAAATTTGGGTAGGAGAGAAGCAGCTACACTCTCCCTTAGCTATAGGTGATAATCATGCTTCTAAACTTGTGATATTTAGAAATACAAATAGAAGTTATTTATTATTTATTTATTATTTTAAAAAATTATTCTTCTGAATTCACATCATTTCAAAAGAAGTTTGGATTCTCATAGAAATGTGGTAGCCTTTCTGGTCAATAATCCTTCTCTAAGCAACAGGTGGATTATTAAGAAAAAGGAGCTTATATAGGGTGCCTGGGTGGCTCAGTCGGTTGAGCATCTGCCTTTGGCTCATCCTGGGATCGAGCCCTACGTCGGGATCTCTGCTCAGTGGGAGCCTGCTTCTCCCTCTCCCTGCCACTTCTCCTGCTTGTACTCTCTCTCTCTCTGTAAAATAAATAAAATCTTTAAAAAAACAGAAAAGAAAAAGGAGCTTATGAAGTTGATTAGAATAACTTTGACCACCTATTTTGGCAAATGAACCTATGGAGCCATCTTATAATGAGTAGTTTATAAAGAATATTCAGAGCTGAAATTCAAAGAGCCCATTTATCAAAGGCTAAATTTATCAATTGCTAAATCAATTAACAGCAATTGCTAAAACATTAATTTTGTCCAGCTTTGAGACATAATTGAATATTACCTAGAGAACATTTACTTTTCAAAACATGTGTGATTCATTCAGCATTCAAAAAAAAAAAAAAAAACCCATTGGTTTTATACTTACTATACTTACTATGGTCACAATACTCTGCTAAAGGTTAGGAAACAAACATGAATAAGACTTACAGCGCTCATAGTCCAAAACAGGAAACAGAAAAGAAAATAATTGCAATAAAAGCAGTGATAGAGACTTGCCCAGAAGATTAAAGGCCAGGGTTTATTTCATGCAAAAGAATCAGTCCAGCAGGAGATACTGCTTTGTAAGGTATCTTATCTACAGAAAATAGTCAATAAATATTTATAGATGCTTATGATATTGGAACTAAGCACTAACTGAAATCTGTTATTCTTTCTTACATTTCCAGGCTTGAAAGTTGCTTTGGGGGATATGAAATATATGTAAAAGTACTTTATGATTTATAAAATATGATGCAAATATATGGCATGATCAATATTTACAAACATTATCTGTTACATTTTTTAATGCAACAGTGCTAGCCTAATTTCAGAGACTTGCCCAGAGTGATCATTTTTTCTGCAGATGCACAACAGGGACCAAAATTAATAGACATAATCAGGCAAGAGAAGGTATTTATAAAATGTAGTGATACTATATGCTGGCTAATTGATAATAATAATTTAAAAAATTTTTAAAAATGTAGTGATCCAAAGGGGCACCTGCACCCCAATGTTCATAGCAGGAATGTCCACAATAGCCAAACTGTGGAAAGAGCCAAGATGTCCATCGACAGACGAGTGGATAAAGAAGATGTGGTATTTATATACAATGGAATATTACTCAGCCACCAGAAAGGATGAATACTTACCATTTACATTGACTGGAGGGTATTATGCTGAGCGATATGTAAGTCAATCAGAGAAAGACAATTATCATATGTTTCACTCATATGTGGAATATAAGAAACAGTACAGAGTATCATAGGGGAAAGGAGGGAAAACTGGGAAGAAATCAGAGAGGGAGACAAACCATGAGAGACTCTTAACTCTGGAAAACAAACTGACGGTTGCTGGAGGGGACGTGGGTGGGAGGATGGGGTAATTGGGTGATGGGCATGTGATGTGATGAGCCCTGGGTGTTATACACAACTGATGAATTATTCAACACTACATCTGAAAATAATGATGTACTATATATTGGCTAATTGAATTTAAATTTAAAAAGAGAAGGTATTTATGTAATAAATATAAAAACATTTATGGGAATCCCCTGGCTTTTGAACTTTTTTTTTTTTTCTGACATAGGCAGTATGCTTGTTTTTCTTCAGCAAGGAGACTACTTCACCTCATCAATACCCAGCTTTTAATTAGCTAGTTAATTAAATAGAAATTTTGATTCTTGGGATGCCTGGGTGACTGAGTCAGTTAAGTGTCTGCCTTCGGCTCAGGTCATGATCCCAGGATCCTGGGATCGAGTCCCATGTCTGGTGGGACTGTTCAGCTGGGAGTCTGCTTCTCCCTCTGCCTGCCATTCTCTCTCTCTCTCTCTCTGACAAATAAATAAATAAAATCTTTAAAAAAATTTGATTCTCGAATAATATAATCTTATTTATCATCATAGAACTTATATTTTTTTTTATTCTTATGTTAATCCCCATACATTACATCATTAGTTTTAGATGAAGTGTTCCATGATTCATTGTTTGTGCACAACACCCAGTGCTCCATGCAGAATGTGCCCTCCTCAATACCCACCACCAGGCTAACCCATCCTCCCACCCCCCTCCCCTCTAGAACCCTGTTTGTTTTTCAGAGACCATCGTCTCTCATGGTTCGTCTACCCCTCCTAGAACTTATATTTTTGAATGAGTGTTGTTCTTTTAATATAGTCACTTTTAGAAATTATGCCCTTATTCCACTGCTCAAAATGATTTGCCAAGTCATGTTTCAGACTGTCTTTTAGACATCTTGGAATGTTTTATTTAAAAACAATATGCAGTATATTCTAGTGCCATGGAGATGTAAATTCCTTATGGAATATTTGAAACTTTGATAAGCAAAATGAGAAAATTTGAATCATCTATCTTCCCATCTCCTAGAAATAATAACCTTGAACATTTTAGCTTATATTCTTCTACTTTTTAAGAGAAAGATAATTCTTTTTTATAAATGGGATCATACTGGGATATTGTTTTGAATTATTTACCCCATATCTGCAATTTATTATATAGATATAATGTATTTTATCTAATCCATTTTCTATTGTTGGACACATTGTTTCTCTTTTTTTTCTATTAGAAAGAGCACTAGGCTGAACATGCTTATAGGGAATCTTTATTCCCACCAAAATTATTTCCCTAAACCAACTTACTAAAAATAAAATTGGCTAAACAAAGAGGATACATATAAATTGCCCTCCAGCAGTGTATGCCTGATTACCTAATCCCTTGCTTATTTTATATTATTTTTAAAGTTTTTATCAGCTTAGGAAGTAAAAAAAATGCTATTTCATTTTCAGGAGCACTTTATTTTTATGGGGTTAACCTTATATTTACTGGTTATTTTATTTCTTTCAATTGCCTAGTAGCATCTTTACACATGTTTCTCTTGATGATTTTTTTTCTTTATTTATTGGAAGATTTTATATGTTAAGGCTAGTATACAAAGTATACATAGTATATAAGGAATACATAGTATACAAAGTATACATGTGTTGCAGTTACCTTAACTAATATTATTTGTGGGCGCCTGGGTGGCTCAGTTGGTTAAGCGACTGCCTTCGGCTCGGGTCATGATCCTGGAGTCCCGGGATCGAGTCCCGCATCGGGCTCCCTGCTCAGCAGGGGGTCTGCTTCTCCCTCTCCCACTCCCCGTTTGTGTTCCCTCTCTCGCTGTGTCTTTCTCTGTCAAATAAATAAATAAAAATCTTTAAAAAAAAAACTAATATTATTTGTCTTTTTGTAATATTTTTGCTATATTTTAGCATAAAATTTTAATTTTTAAATAATTATTTTAATCTTGGCATTTTCATTATTTTAAAATACTTATTTGGATCTTTAGACAGGAAGATTTCATATGCAGAAAAAAGCAAAAACTATTTGATACTAATATTGAGAATAAGATCAATATTATAGTTGGGCAGTGCTATTTGGAATTTTTTTAAATTAGGTGGTAAGTATTGTGATAGCTGCTTGTAGAGCTAATCAAATGTTTTTAAATTTATTAATTTTATTTTATCGATATGTTACAACATATATTAAACCTCTATGATTAAGACTCACATAAACCTTATTAGTATTTAAAAGAAACTATTATGGTTACTTTTGCTAAAAATCCTAGACATATGCTTCTGTTTTAGATTCATCTGAGATCCTTATCATGTGATCTTGCTGTTTGGGTTCTAGATTGGGGCCTCTTCTGGGTTCTCTTGGCAGTGTTGTGTTCAGGCTGCTCATTACTAAAGTCTCATTGAGCTTGCTTTTCTTTCTCAGTCCCATTTGTATTATTTGGGGTTGGTTGTGGATAGTGAGGCTTCCTGTTCTTTCTCTATCATAACCCAGCTTATTAAACAGCATTAAGCTTTTTGCTTTCATGGTCCCAGGCAGAGACCCATTGTCCTTCTGCCTTGGCAGGTATGCACTCTAAGTCTATTGCCTGTAAATCATAAAATTCATATTTATATATTCAGTCTCTAGATACAAATCTTTGTAGTTGCAGAATATCCTGTTGATAACTTTCTCTGAGAACCTAATCTAATTTTAGGTTAATCTAATCTAATTTCTCCCTTTTCCAAGAGTGGTGCCAACTCAAACCATCCTGACTTTATCATTTATGTACTTTAAACTTCATCATGCACTTCTTGTTGAGTCCAGCTGCCTCATCTCTCCCTTGCATAATGTAGCCACAAGAAATAAGTAGTGTTATTTTTGCTTTGAGAATATGTTAGCGTGTTTGCCTCAAGACCATTAGCTAGCTCGTTACTTCTATGTCTAGTTATATAGCAGCCTTCTTAACCATTTAAGTGAATAGAATAAAAAAGCAGCCTCCTTTTGTAAAGGGAGCTGAGTGATGTAATAACTGACAATAAATATAAAAGGAATAAGGTAGGTTGGAATAATGTGGAAAGCTTCACAAAGGAGAACAATTTTGAGATACACTTTGGAATATGTTGTATTCTTCATACATAATTCTTCCTTCCTTCCTTCCCTTCGCCATGAATCCTGCTCTTCTCTATGACAGGATTATACTTACATGTCCCATTGACATATCTCTTTGTCATGTTAATTTCTTTCAATCTGAAATGTAGGCAGAAGTGGTTGATTTAGTACTAGCTCTGAACCAGGCCTGAAGAGAAATCATGTGTTTCTTTTTACTGTCTTGTGCTTCTGCCATAGCCATGAGAAGAACAGTCCACTGAAGGTTGAGTGAGTCATCTAGGACAGACCTGAACACCTGGCAACTTGAAGCCAAACCCACCTGAGCCTACAGAAATCAGCCAGACCCCAACTGACCCACAGACTTGTGAGCAAGAAAAATAAGTGTTGTTATAAGCCACTGAATTAGGGCATTATTTGGGACTTGATATTTTTGCAGCAACACCTGACTAACGCATACATATTGTAGGAAATGGTTAGGTCATGATCTAGTAACATCTTCCTTTCTGTTTCCACTATCTGCATCAGTTCAAGCTTCTATCCTGCCTCCTTGGATTGTTTAAAAGCTTCCTATTTTTTCCCACCTGCATTAGTTAGGGTAGCCCAATAGCTATAAGCAGTTGATCCAAAATTTACAGTGTTTCAAACACAATACAGGTTTACTTCTTGCTCACATTTCTGCACTATTATCAATAGGTGGTTGAGGATCCTCCTTCCACACAGCCACTCAGGGACCCAGACCGATGGAGACTTTTCTGCTTTTTTTTTTTTTTTACATGTGTCTTACAAGATACATGCAAGAAAGCCTAGAAAATGTAGCTTTAGCTGTGGGGACAAGAAAAAAAATGATAACATTGATTTTTTTAAGTTTTATTTTATTATGTTAGTCACCATACATTACATCATTAGTTTTTTTTTACACATTTTTTATTATGTTATGTTAATCACCATACATTACATCATTAGTTTTTGATGTAGTGTTCCATGATTCATTGTTTGCATATTACACCCAGTGTTCCATGCAATACGTGCCCTCCTTAATACCCATCACTGGGCTAACCCATCTCTCCACCCTCCTCCCCTCTAAAATCCTCAGTTTGTTTCTCAGAGTCCATAGTCTGTCATGGTTCATCCTCCCCTCCGATGTCCCCCCCTTCATTTTTCCCTTCCTACTATCTTCTTTTTTTTTTTTTTTTTAACATAAAATGTAGTTTCAGAGGTACAGGTCTGTGATTCATCAGTCTTACACAATTCACAGCATTCACCATAGCACATATCCTCCCCAATGTCCATCACCCAGCCACCCCATCCCTCCCACCCCCCTCCACTCCAGCAACCCTCAGTTTGTTTCCTGAGATTAAGAGTCTCTTATGGTTTGTCTCCCTCTCTGGTTTCATCTTGTTTCATTTTTTTCCTCTCTTCCCCTATGCTCCTCTGTCTTATTTCTTAAATTCCTCTTATCAGTAGATCATATGATACTTGTCTTTCTCTGATTGACTTATTTCGCTTAGCATAATACCCTTGTTCCATCCGTGTCGTTGCAAATGGCAAGATTTCATTTTTTTGTTGGCTGCATAATATTCCATTGTATATATATACCACATCTTCTTTATCCATTCATCTGTTGATGGACATCTTGGCTCTTTCCATAGTTTGGCTATTGTGGACATTGCTGCTATCAACATTGAGGTGCATGTACCCCTTTGGATCACTACATTTGTAACTTTGGGGTAAATACTCAGTAGTACAATTGCTGGGTCATAGGGTAGCTCTATTTTCAACTTTTTGAGGAACCTCCATACTGTTTTCCAGAGTGGCTGCACCAGCTTGCATTCCCACCAACAGTGTGGGAGGGTTCCCCTTTCTCCGCATCCTCACCAACATCTGTCGTTTCCTGACTTGGATAACATTGATTATGATGAGCAATTTATAATCTCTGCTATCCCATCACTTGTTTAACAAGCTTTAATCTAGAGTTATTTGTCCTAAAAATTCAATGTGATATTAACTATCTGCCTAAAATCTATGTTCCTGATTGCTTACAGTTTCAACATCAAATTTAGCATATGATATCCATATGGACAGCTTCTGTTTTCATCCAGGAATAACACTGAAGAACAGGTGAAGCCAGCAGTTCTTTGATTTCTTCAGTACATAATCCTATCATATCTTAACGAGCAATGTAGAAGTTACCTATGATTTCATGGGAGAGGTAGAGGTCATTCACTGTATGGCAAACAACTCAATAATTCCTCATCACAATTTTCATTCTTTTCTAGTCTTTTTTTCAGCTATGTGACCATTTACGGTCACATTTTTTTTTTACCATTTTACCATTTTTTTACCTTTTTTTTTTTTTACCCCTCTAGCATGAAGTACCTAAATCTTCCCAGTTCCTCTCTTCTGTGCCTGTAACTCTCTCTACCCATTCCCTTTCTTATACATCTTATAATAAACCAAATATACCAAACATGCATGGTCACACTCATCACCTCACTCAAGAAAATAATAAAGACCCTGCAATTGCTGATTCCACCACCCTCAGAAAGCAGTGGGGGATCATAAATTACATTTTACCCTAATACAAGAAAGACCTCTGTGGCTGGCTCATTTCCACTTCAAAAAATTTTATTTCTAGCTTTTCCCTTCTTGCCTCCTATATTCCAATCATGCTGAACCCCTCACCATACCTTGAACACATTTTGGTTTCTTCCTATTTCTGGGCCTTTGTGAAGAGTACATCCTCTGCCCAGAAGCCTTCTTCTGCTCTGCATATCAAGATCCCATAAATGCCTTAAGGGCTAGTTCAAGTATCGCTTTCACTGTGGAGTCTTACCTACCTTTATTCTACTGCCCCAACTTCACAGAATTCATTGTTCTTCTGTACTCTCATAGAATTCTATACACACTTCTACTATAGTATTTATTACATGTTTAATATCCTAGTCAGGAATCTAGTTTGCCAGAATGGGGACCTTGTCATCTTTGAATTCTTATTGTAGTACCTAACATGTAGCTTGAAACACAGTTTCTCGGTAAATGTTTGTTGATGCAAGAAAAACTTCTCTGAGAGAAGAGACAGGAGGCTCTCAGTTCATGACCAAAGCTTTAATAACTAGTCTGGAACACAGAGCAGTCCCATGAGGGAAGCTTTCAGGGTAACTTTAATTCTTTACCCCAAAGTGCTGTTATTGAAGGGAAAAAAAATTTGGAGCATTTTAATATGTTAGTTCCTTAAATTGCACTTTCTGTGAAGAGAAAGCTGAAAGAGAGGGGAGATGGAATGAAAGGAGAATACCAAGCCAGAAGCTAAGGACAGTCCAGAAATGTTATAAGAATGAAAATGTGTAACTTTTCACAGTTTGTTCACACAATATGTAAACCAATTTTCTGGGTTTACATATTATAAGCATTTATAAGCATTATAAGCATTTAATATAGCTTGACCTATGGAACTTATATCTTGGGTTTGCCTGTAGAGGCTCTCTCTTTCAGGCCAAATTATCTGTCTAATGTAGCAGATAGAAAAATAATCCTATATCCCTACCAGTTCAATGAACGTTTTTGAATTAATAAAATAATCCAGGACCTATATTTTCTAGCGTTAGACAGTAACAAACAGCACCATGAATCTTTGCACAGAAGAACACTCTGAATGTGTTGTCAGTGTCTCAGGTTTCTTTCTTATCATTATGGCCTTGCTATTGAAGCTGACCAGAAATAGGTGAGTAAAATAATATCCTCATAAAACTCTACAGAGCAATTGCTATACATCCTCCAGAGAATTAGGCAATAGAGACATAGACAAGATATAAGGAAACCCTCTTCTTATACTAACTGGAATGGTAGTCAGAATATTACTTAAGATAGCTCTACTGCTATATACAAATAAATTTCCAAATCTCAATCATTTAACACAAAAGTGTATTTTTTTCCTCATGTTGGGCAGTTCACCTCCAAATAATAATTGAGGGATAATGTTGTCCTGGCTTTCTTTCAATCGTTTCTCCCATCTTGTAACTCCAGAAATTTCACATAGGACTCCCAAGATTAATATAGGTCTCCCGAGACAACCCAACATGGATTGTCTCCATCCCAAGCAGTGAGAAAAGGAGAAGTTCACAAGGACTCTTGTGTGGAGGCTTTTATGGGCCAAGTCTGGAAATGGTGCCTATTGCTTCTGTGTCCATTCCTTTGGCAAAAAAGTTATCAACACAAGGCCATGCCTAACTCCAAGTAAAGGTAGAAATGTGGTCAAAGACTATCCTTTCAGGAATCACTGTTATAGTTTGTTACTAGAAATGTAGTCTATTATAAGAAAAAGGAAACGGGTATGGTAGACAATGCTATAATCCATTGATAAAAAAAAGAATAAGAAAAACTTACCAATTCTCATTTCACAGATTACATATTTATAAATTTGCCTACTTACTAAAATTTGCATGTAACCCCAAAATCAAAATTTTCAGTGCTTTCACAGTCATTTGTGGACATGTACATAGCAGCAAAAAATTTGAGTCACCCAACTCTGCACATCACCAGCTGAGGCTAAATAAGGTGATGCTCTGCCTTCTTGTTTCAGCCCTCCTATTATAAACAAGTGTCCTTTTTACAGTCTGGTTGGTATCAAAGTTTTTTTATTTCACTGTTTCAAATGGCCCTGAAGCATAGTTCTGAAGTGCTCTTTAGTGTTCTAAGCATAAAGATATGAAGTATATGTGTTAGGCAAGCTTTATTTAGGTACGAGTTATAGTGCTGTTGGCTGAGTTCAATGTTAATGAGTCAAAATTATGTACTAAATAAGGTATCTTTAAACAGAAACTCAAATAAAACAAGATTGTGTATTGATTGGTTGACAAAAATATTACCAGAGGCTCACAATAACCTAACCCTGTATTTCTCCTAGGAGCAGTGGTTCAGTATTTGCTAATTCAATCTTGAATTCATGTTCATGGGGGACTTTATTTAACTTAAGCTCTATTTTCAACTTTTTGAGGAACCTCCATACAGTTTTCCAGAGTGGCTGCACCAGCTTGCATTCCCACCAACAGTGTAGGAGGGTTCCCCTTTCTCTGCATCCCGGCCAACATCTGTTGTTTCCTGACTTGTTAATTTTAGCCATTCTGACTGGTGTGAGGTGGTATCTCATTGAGGTTTTGATTTGGATTTCCCTGATGCTGAGCGATATTGAGCACTTTTTCATGTGTCTGTTGGCCATTTGGATGTCTTCTTTGGAAAAATGTCTGTTCATGTCTTCTGCCCATTTCTTGATTGGATTCTTTGTTCTTTGGGTGTTGAGTTTGATGAGTTCTTTATAGATTTTGGATACTAGCCCTTTATCTGATATGTCATTTGCAAATATCTTCTCCCATTCTGTCGGTTGTCTTTTGGTTTTGTTGACTGCTTCCTTTGCTTTGCAAAAGCTTTTTATCTTGATGAAGTCCCAATAGTTCATTTTTGCCCTTGCTTCCCTTGCCTTTGGCGATGTTTCTAGGAAGAAGTTGCTTCGGCTGAGGTCAAAGAGGTTGCTGCCTGTGTTCTCCTTTAGGATTTTGATGGACTCCTGTCTCACATCGAGGTCTTTCAACCATTTTGAGTCTATTTTTGTGTGTGGTGTAAGGAAATGGTCCAGTTTCATTCTTCTGCATGTGGCTATCCAATTTTCCCAACACCATTTGTTGAAGAGACTGTCTTTGTTCCATTGGACATTCTTTCCTGCTTTGTCGAAGATTAGTTGACCATAGAGTTGAGGGTCCATTTCTGGGCTCTCTCTTCTGTTCCATTGGTCTATGTGTCTGTTTTTGTGCCAGTACCATGCTGTCTTGATGATGACAGCTTTGTAATAGAACTGGAAGTCCAGAATTGTGATGCCGCCAGCTTTGCTTTTCTTTTTCAACATTCCTCTGGCTATGCGGGGTCTTTTCTGGTTCCATACAAATTTTAGGATTATTTGTTCCATTTCTTTGAAAAAAGTGGATGGTATTTTGATGGGGATTGCATTGAATGTGTAGATTGCTCTAGGTAGCATTGACATCTTCACAATATTTGTTCTTCCAATCCATGAACATGGAACGTTTTTCCATTTCTTTGTGTCTTCCTCAATTTCTTTCATGAGCATTTTATAGTTTTCTGAGTACAGATCCTTTGTCTCTTTGGTTAGATTTATTCCTAGGTATCTTATGGTTTTGGGTGCAATTGTAAATGGGATCGACTCCTTAATTTCTCCTTCTTCTGTCTTGTTGTTGGTGTATAGGAATGCCACTGACTTCTGTGCATTGATTTTATATCCTGCCACTTTGCTGAATTCCTGTATGAGTTCTAGCAGTTTTGGGGTGGAGTCTTTTGGGTTTTTCACATAAAGTATCATATCATCTGCAAAGAGTGAGAGTTTGACTTCTTCTTTGCCAATTTGGATGCCTTTGATTTCTTTTTGTTGTCTGATTGCTGTGGCTAGGACTTCCAATACTATGTTGAATAGCAGTGGTGATAGTGGACATCCCTGCCGCGTTCCTGACCTTAGGGGGAAAACTCTCAGTTTTTCCCCATTGAGAATAATATTCACTGTAGGTTTTTCATAGATGGCTTTTATGATATTGAGGTATGTACCCTCTATCCCTATACTCTGAAGAGTTTTGATCAAGAAAGGATGCTGTACTTTGTCAAAAGCTTTTTCTGCATCTATTGAGAGGATCATATGGTTCTTGTTCTTTCTTTTATTAATGTATTGTATCACATTGATTGATTTGCGGATGTTGAACCAACCTTGCAGCCCAGGGATAAATCCCACTTGGTCATGGTGAATAATCCTTTTAATGTACTGTTGGATCCTATTGGCTAGTATTTTGGTGAGAATTTTTGCATCCATGTTCATCAGGGATATTGGTCTGTAATTCTCCTTTTTGATGGGGTCTTTGTCTGGTTTTGGGATCAAGGTAATGCTGGACTCATAAAATGAGTTTGGAAGTTTTCCTTCTGTTTCTATTTTTTGGAACAGTTTCAGAAGAATAGGTATTAATTCTTCTTTAAATGTTTGGTAGAATTCCCCTGGGAAGCCATCTGGCCCTGGGCTTTTGTTTTTTGGGAGATTTTTGATGACTGCTTCAATTTCCTTAGTGGTTATAGGTCTGTTCAGGTTTTCTATTTCATCCTGGTTCAGTTTTGGTAGTTGATACATCTCTAGGAATGCATCCAATTCTTCCAGGTTATCTAATTTGCTGGCATAGAGTTGCTCATAATATGTTCTTATAATTGTTTGTATTTCTTTGGTGTTGGTTGTGATCTCTCCTCTTTCATTCATGATTTTGTTGATTTGGGTCATTTCTCTTCTCTTTTTGATAAGTCTGGCCAGGGGTTTATCAATCTTGTTAATTCTTTCAAAGAACCAGCTCCTAGTTTTGTTGATCTGTTCTACTGTTCTTTTAGTTTCTATTTCATTGATTTCTGCTCTGATCTTTACTATTTCTCTTCTCCTGCTGGGTTTAGGCTTTATTTGCTGTTCTTTCTCCAGCTCCTTTAGGTGTAGGGTTAGGTTGTGTACTTGAGACCTTTCTTGTTTCTTGAGAAAGGCTTGTATTGCTATATACTTTCCTCTTAGGACTGCCTTTGCTGCATCCCAAAGATTTTGAACAGTTGTGTTTTCATTTTCATTGGTTTCCATGTATTTTTTTAATTCTTCTTTAATTTCCTGGTTGACCCATTCATTCTTCAGTAGGATGCTCTTTAGCCTCCATGTATTTGAGTTCTTTCCGACTTTCCTCTTGTGATTGAGTTCTAGTTTTAAAGCATTGTGGTCTGAAAATAGGCAGGGAATGATCCCAATCTTTTGGTACTGGTTGAGACCTGATTTATGACCTAGGATGTGATCTATACTGGAGAATGTTCCATGGGCACTAGAGAAGAATGTGTATTCTGTTGCTTTGGGGTGGAATGTTCTGAATATGTCTGTGAAGTCCATTTGGTCCAGTGTGTCATTTAAAGTCTTTATTTCTTGTTGATCTTTTGCTTAGACGATCTGTCCATTTCAGTGAGGGGGATGTTAAAGTCCCCCACTATTATTGTATTGTTGTGGATGTGTTTCTTTGCTTTTGTTATTAATTGGCTTATATAATTGGCTGCTCCCATGTTAGGGGCATAGATATTTACAATTGTTAGATCTTCTTGTTGGATAGACCCTTTAAGTATGATACAGTGTCCTTCCTTATCTCTTATTATAGTCTTTGGTTTAAAATCTAGTTTGTCTGATATAAGGATTGCCACCCCAGCTTTCTTTTGGTGTCCATTAGCATGGTAAATGGTTTTCCACCCCCTCACTTTCAATCTGGGGGTGTCTTTGGTTCCAAAATGAGTCTCTTGCAGACAGCATATCAATGGGTCTTGTTTTTTAATCCAGTCTGATAGCCTGTGTCTTTTGATTGGGGCATTTAGCCCATTTACATTCAGGGTAACTCTTGAAAGATAGGAATTTAGTGCCATTGTATTGCCTGTAGGGTGACTGTTACCATATATTGTCTGTGTTCCTTTCTGGTCTATGTTGCTTTTAGGCTCTCTCTTTGCTTAGAGGACCCCTTTCAAGATTTCCTGTAGGGCTGGTTTTGTGTTTGCAAATTCCTTTAGTTTTTGTTTGTCCTGGAAGCTTTTTATCTCTCCTTCTATATTCAATGACAGCCTAGCTGGATAGAGTATTCTTGGCTGCATATTTTTCTCATTTAGTGCTCTGAATATATCATGCCAGTCCTTTCTGGCCTGCCAGGTCTCTGTGGATAGGTCTGTTGCCAATCTAATGTTTCTACCCTTGTAGGTTACATATCTCTTCTCCCGAGCTGCTTTCAGGATTTTCTCTTTGTCTCTGAGACTCGTAAGTTTTACTATTAGATGTCGGGGAGTTGACCTATATTTATTGATTTTGAGAGGGGTTCTCTGTGCTTCCTGGATTTTCATGCCTGTTTCTTTCCCCAAATTAGGGAAGTTCTCTGCTATAATTTGCTCCATTATACCTTCTGCCCCTCTCTCTCTTTCTTCTTCTTCTGGGATCCCAATTATTCTAATGTTGTTTCGTCTTATGGTATCGCTTATCTCTCAAATTCTGCTCTCATGATCCAGTAGTTGTTTATCTCTCTTTTTCTCAGCTTCTTTATTTTCCATCATTTCATCTTCTATATTACTGATTCTCTCTTCTGCCTCATTTATTCTAGCAGTTAGCGCCCCCATTTTTTATTGCACCTCATTAATAGCCTTTTTGATTTCTACTTGGTTGGATTTTAGCTCTTTTACTTCTCCAGAAAGGGTTTCTCTAATAACTTCCATATTTTTTTCAAGCCCAGCTAGTATCTTTAAAGTGATGATTCTGAACTCTAGATCTGACATCGTACTAATGTCCGTATTGAGTAGGTCCCTGGCAGTCGGTACTACCTCTTATTCTTTTTGTTGAGGTGATTTTTTCCGTCTTGTCATTTTGTGCAGAGGAGAATAGATTAATGAGAGAACAAAATGCTAGCAGAGTAACCACGTCCCCAGAAAATATACTCTAAACAAATCAGAAAAGACCTGAAGCCGTGGGATAAGAAAGGGAAAGAGAGAAAAAAGAAAAAAAAAAAAAGAAAAAGAAAATATAAAGATAAAAACAAAAACAAACAAAACAAAACAACAACAACAACAACAAAACCAGAATGTGATAAAATATGATCAGCCTGGTATATAGATCAGTGCCACACACTAGATTTGGGGTGTATTTTGGTCTTTTAGAAGAAAGTGCCTCCCAAAATTTTAAAGAAAGAAAAACTTATATATGTACAAAAATAAGGGTTGATATGATGAAGGGATGGAATATGACTGTAAAAATGGAAATTTTAAAAAATTTTATAAAAGGAATTGATAAGAAGTTGTTTGAAAAAAGAAAGAAGAGGATTTAAAAAAAGAAAAAAAAAGGGAGAGGATGTGATCAGGCAGGGGAATAGAAAACACCATATACTAGAGATTTAGGGTATATTTTAATCTGTTAGAAGAAACTATCTCAAAATTTTAAAGAGAGAACAACTTATATATATAAGCCAAAAATATGGGTAACTACTATGAAGGGATAGAATATGACTCTAAAAATGAAAAATAAAAATGTTTTTTTTTTAAAAAAAGGGATTGATAAGATGTTGGTTGAAAAAGGGAAAAAGAAAAATTCAAAAAGAAATAAAAAGACAAAAAAACAGTTAAAAAAATTAACTTTAATAGACTAAAGAATCATGGTAAAAAAGCCACGGATTCTCTGTGCATTATTCCCCTAGTGCTGGAGTTCTGTCGTTCTCATTGATCGGTGAACTTGGTCTTGGCTGGCTGTTCTCGCTGATCTTCTGGGGAGGGGCCTGTTGCCGTGGTTTCCAAATGTCTCTGCCGGAGGCGGAATTGCCCCGCCCTTGCCCCCTCCCGGCTAAGTAATCTGCTCGGGTTTGCTCTCCGGGGCTTTTGTTCCCTGCGAGCTTTCCGTACAGCTTTGGAGGCGGAGAGTGAAAATGGCGGCCTCCCAATCTCCGCCCCGGAGGAGCCGAGAACTCAGGGCCCCGCTCCTCAGTGAGCCCCCAGAGAAAAGCCGCCAGTCACTCCCGTCTCCCCGGTCTCCGGCCGCACTCCGTGCTCGCCCGGCCTGTGACCGCGCGTTTCTATCTCTGGCACCTGACCCCGGGTGGAGTCTCCAAACCCAGCAGATCCCTGCGGTGCACTCCTGCGCAGCTCTTCCGGGGGAGGAAGGTGAGTCTCCCCGGATCTGCCGCTTGTTGGGTCCCTGCTGGAGGAGCAGTGGCCCGACTGCGCCGCGGATCACGGTTTATGGCCACCCCGAGCTGAGAGCCTGCGCCTGGGCTCCGCCTCTGCAGCTGGCTTCCCTGCTCCGTTACCTGGGAGCTCTGCCACACTCAGGCACCCCCGGTCTTTCTGTGACCCCGAGGGTCCTGAGGCCACACTGTCCCATGAGGGTTCCACCCCCCGCTTAGCCACTGGAGTGACGTCCCTCAGCGGAGCCGACTTCTAAAAGTTCCGATTCTGTGCTCCGCGGCTCTATCACTTGCCAGAAGCAGCCGACGGAGGCCCCTCCCCCGCCATCTATCCTCCCGAATATCGCCTCGGATTCACTTCTCCACACATCCTACCTTCCAGAAAGCGGTCGCTTTTCTGATGAGAGAGTTGTTGCTCTTCTTTTCTTCAATCTCCTGTTGAGTTTGTAGGTGTTCAGAATGGTTTGATCCCTATCCAGCTGAATTCCTGAGAGGAGATGAAATCCAGGTCTCCTACTCCTCTGCCATCTTGCTCCGCCCCCCTCCATGTGTTTTTTAATATCCTCTTTGGTCTCTTTGTTGACTCTGGTTGTTTAATAGCATGTTCTTTCACCTACATATGTTTGTGCTTTTTACAGTTTTTTTTTTTCCTTGTAATTGGTGTCTACTTTCATACTGTTGCAGGGAAAAAAGAAGCTTGATATGATTGCAACCTTCTTAAAATTATTGACACTTGTTTTGTGGCTTATCATCTGATCTATCCTGGAAAATGTTCCATGTTTACTTGAAAAGAATGTGTATATGTGTATTCTCGGGGCACCTGGGTGGCTCAGTTAAACGTCTGCCTTCAGCTCAGGTCATGATCCCAGGGTTCTGGGATTGAGCCCCACATGGGGCTCCCTGCTCTGTGGGGAGTCTGCTTCTCTTTCTCCCTCTGCCCCTCTCTGCCCCCCTGCTCATGCTCTCTTTCTCTGTCTCCCCACCTCACCACATGCACACACTCTCTCTCTCAAGTAAAGAAAGAAGGAAGGAAGGAAAGAAAGAAAAAGAAAAAGAGAAAGAAAGAAAGAGAAAAGAAAGAAAGAAAAGAAAGAAAGAGAGTATTCTGCTGTTTTTAGGTGGAATGTTCTGTTTATACCTGTTAGGTTCATTTGGTCTAATGTGTTGTTCTAAGTCACTGTTTTCTTGTTGGTTTTCTGTCTAGATGATCTATACATTAATGTAAGTGGGATGTTAAAATTCCTTACTATTATTTTGTATTACTGTCAATTTCTCCCTTTATGCTTGTTAATATTTGCTTTATGTATTTAGGTGCTCCTATGTTGGGAGTATAGATATTTACAATTGTTTATCCCCTTGTTCAATTGATACCTTTATCATTATGTAATGCCCTTTTTGTCTTTTGCTACAGTCTGTTTTAAAGTCTATTTTGTCTTATATAAGCATTGCTACCCTGCCTTTTGTTGTTGCTTCCATTTGTATGGAGTATCTTTTCCAGCCCTTCAATTTCAGCTTGTATGTGTCCTTAGGTCTGAAGTGAGTCTCTCATATGCAGCATAGAGATTGGTCTTGAATAGAGCACTTAGTCCACTTACATTTAAAATAATTATTGAAAAGTATACACTTATTGTCATTTTGTTCATTGTTTTCTGGTTGTTTTTGTAGTTCTTCTCTGTTCTTTTCATCTTGTCTTGTTCTCTTCTTTTGTGGTTTGAGAGCTTTCTTTAGTGTTATGCTTGGATTCCTTCCTCTTTATTTGTTGTGTATCTATTATAGGTTTTTGATTTGTGATTACAGTGGGGTGTTTTTATAACATCCTATATGTATAGCTGTCTGTATTAAATTGATGGTCACTTAAGTTTGAACACATTCTAAAAGCAGTAAATTTTTACTCCCCTCTTCATATTTTACATCTTTTTATTTGTATATCCCTTGAATAATTTTTGTAGATATAATTGATTTTATTAGTTTTGTGTTTTAACTTCCATACTGGCTTTATAAATGATTAATATACTACCTTTACTATATGTTTTCTTTCACCAGTGAAATTTTTTCCTTTCATAATTTTCTTACTTCTAGTGATGTCATTTTATTTCCACTAAAGAATTTCTATTAACATTTCTACTAAGGCTGCCATAGTGAATTCCTTTAACTTCAGTTTGTCTGGGAATTTCTTTATCTCTCCTTCTATTCTGAATGATAATCTTGCTCTGTAGAGTATTTTGAGTCAAAGGTGTTTTTTTCCTTTCAGCACTTGGAATATAATCATGGTCTTCCCTTCTGGCCTGCCAAGTTTCTGCTCAAAAATCAGCTTATTGCTTTATGGATTTTCTCTTGTATGTAACTGTTTCCTTTTCTCTTGCTGCCTTTAAGATTCTTTATTATTAATTTTTGCCATTTTAATTATGTGCTTGGTATGGACCTCCTTGGGCTCATTTTGTTTGGCACTCACTGTGATTCTTCAAACTGGATTTCTGTTTCCTTCCCCCAGGAAGTTTTTAGCTATTATTTCTTCAAACAAGTTTTCTGCCCCCTTGTCTCTCTCTTCTCCTGGGATCCCTATAATGCAAATGTTATTCATTTGATGTTGCAGGTTTCTTAACCTATTCTCCTTGTTTATTATTCTTTTTTTCTTTTTGTTGTGTGGCTTGGTTGTTTTCCATTACCTTGTCTTCCAGATCACTGATCCATTCTTCTGCATCTTTTTTATATTTCCTATCTCTTTATTGAAGTTCTCACTAAATCTGTCCACTCTTTTCTTAAAAGTGGCATGTATCTTTATAATCATTACTTTGAATTTTTTATCAAGCATATTGCTTATCTCCATTTCATTTAGCTTTTTTCCTGTGACTTTGTCTTACTGGTTCATTTGGGACATATTCCTCCTTACGTTGACCTTTTATTTACCATTAGTTCCTATGAATTCAAGTTACCATCTGGTATTATTTCCTTACATCAATACAGCTTTGGTCCCACATACCTCCTTTTTGCAATTATTGTCAAATTGTATTTCTATATGTTATAGACTCAACAATATACATATTCATTTATAAAGTTGCTTTTTAAATTAGCTTTTATTTAAAAAAATTTTTTTATTATGTTAATCACCATACATTGCAACATTAGTTTTTGATGTGGTATTCCATGATTCATTGTTTGCGTATAACACCCACTGCACCATTCAGTATGTGCCCTCTTTAATACCCATCACCAGGCTAACCCATCCCCCACACCCCTCTCCTCTAGAACCTTCAGATTGTTTCTCAGAGTCCATAGTCTCTCATGGTTCGTCTCCCCCTCTGATGTTCCCCCATACATTTTTCCCTTCCTGCTATCTTCTTCTTTTTTTGTTTTTTTTTAATAAGGTATTATTTGTTTCAGAGGTACAGGTCTGTGATTCAACAGTCTTACACAATTCACAGCATCACCATAGCACATACCCTCCCCAATGCCTATCACCCAGCCACCCCATCCCTCCCACCCCCCACCACTCCAGCAACCCTCAGTCTGTTTCCTGAGATTAAGAATTCCTCATATCAGTGAGGTCATATGATACATGTCTTTCTCTGATTGACTTATTTTGCTCAGCATAATACCCTCCAGTTCCATCCACATCATTGCAAATGGCAAGATTTCATTCCTTTTGATGGCTGACACACACACACACACACACACACACCACATCTTCTTTATCCATTCATCTTTCGATGGACATCTTGGCTCTTTCCATAGTTTCGCTATTGTAGACATTGCTGCTATAAACATCAGGTTGCACATACCCCTTCGGATCCCTACATTTGTATCTTTGGGGTAAATACCCAGTAGTGCAATTGCTGGGTCATAGGGCAGCTCTATTTTCAACTTTTTGAGGAACCTCCATACTGTTTTCCAGAGTGGCTGCACCAGCTTGCATTCCCACCAACAGTGTAGGAGGGTTCCCCTCTCTCCACATCCCGGCCAACATCTGTTGTTTCCTGACTTGTTAATTTTAGCCATTCTGACTGGTGTGAGGTGGTATCTCACTGAGGTTTTGATTTGGATTTCCCTGATGCTGAGCAATGTTGAGCACTTTTTCATGTGTCTGTTGGCCATTTGGATGTCTTCTTTGGAAAAATGTCTGTTCATGTCTTCTGCCCATTTCTTGATTGGATTCTTTGTTCTTTGGGTGTTGAGTTTGATGAGTTCTTTATAGATTTTGGATACTAGCCCTTTATCTGATATGTCATTTGCAAATATCTTCTCCCATTCTGTCGGTTTTCTTTTGGTTTTGTTGACTGTTTCCTTTGCTGTGCAAAAGCTTTGTATCTTGATGAAGTCCCCAAAGTTCATTTTTGCCCTTGTTTCCCTTGCCTTTGGCGATGTTTCTAGGAGGAAGTTGCTGCGGCTGAGGTAGAAGAGGTTGCTGCCTGTGTTCTTCTCTAGGATTTTGATGGACTCCTGTCTCACATTTAGGTCTTTCAACCATTTTGAGTCTATTTTTGTGTGTGGTGTAAGCAAATGGTCCAGTTTTATTCTTCTGCATGTGGCTGTCCAATTTTCCCAACACCATTTGTTAAAGAGACTGTCTTTTTTCCATTGGACATTCTTTCCTGCTTTGTCGAAGATTAGTTGACCATAGAGTTGAGGGTCCATTTCTGGGCTCTCTATTCTGTTCCATTGATCTATTTGTGTGTTTTTGTGCCAGTACCATGCTGTCTTGGTGGTCACAGCTTTGTAGTATACCTTGAAATCGGGCAATGTGATGTGCCCCCAGCTTTGTTTTTCTTTTTCAACATTTCCTTGGCAATTCGGGGTCTTTTCTGGTTCCATACAAATTTTAGGATGGTTTGTTCCAGCACTTTGAAAAACGTCATTGGAATTTTCATCTGGATGGCTTTGAATGTATAGATTACTCTGGGTAGCATAGACATTTTAACATTGTTTCTTCTTCTGATCTATGAGCATGGAATGTTTTTCCATCTTTTTGTATCTTCTTCAATTTCTTTCATGAGTGTTCTGTAGTTCCTAGAGTATAGCTCCTTTACCTCTTTGGTTAGGTTTATTCTGAGGTATCTTATGGTTTTTGGTGCTATTGTAAATGGAATTGTTTCTCTAATTTCTCTTTCTACAATTGCATTGTTAGTGTATAAGAAAACTGATTTCTGTGCATTGATTTTGTATCCTGCCACATTACTGAATTGCTGTATGAATTCTAGTAATTTGGGGCTGGAGTCTTTTGGGTTTTCCACATAAAGTGTCATGTCTGCAAAAAGAGAGTTTGACTTCTTCTTTGCCAATTTGAATACCTTTTATTTCTTTTTATTGTCTGACTGCTGTTGCTAGGATTTCTAGTACTATGTTCAATAGTGGCAAGAGTGGGCATCCTTGACATGTTCCTGATCTTAAGGGAAAGGCTCTCGACTTTTCCCCATTGAGGATGATATTCACTGTGGGTTTTTCATAGATGGATTTTATGAACTTGAGGAATGTTCCCTCTATCCCTATACTCTGAAGAGTTTTAACCAGGAAAGGATGCTGTATTTTGTCAAATGCTTTTTCTGCATCAATTGAGAGGACCATATGGTTCTCTCTCCTCTTATTAATGTGTTCTATCACATTGATTGATTTGTGAATGTTGAACCACCCTTGCATCCCGGGGATAAATCCCACTTGGTCGTGGTGGATGATCCTTTTAATGTATTGTTGGATCCTATCAGCTAGGATTTTGTTGAAGATTTTGAAATCCATATTCATCAGGGATATCGGTCTGAAATTCTCCTTTTTGATGGGGTCTTTGCCTGGTTTGGGGATTAAGGTAATGCTGGCCTCATAGAATGAGTCTGGAAGCTTTCCTTCTGTTTCTATTTTTTGAAACAGCTTCAGTAGAATAGGTATTATTTCTTCTTTGAATGTTTGGTAGAATTCCCCAGGGAATCCATCAGGCCCTGGACTCTTGTTTTTTGGGAGGTTTTTGATCACTGCTTCAGTCTCATTACTGGTTATTGGCCTATTGAGGTTGTCAATTTCTTCCTGTTTCAGTCTTGGCAGCTTATAGGTTTCCAGGAAGACATCCATTTCATCCAGGTTGCTCAGTTTATTGGCATATAGTTGTTGATAATAATTTATAATAATTGTTTCTATTTCCTTGGTGTTAGTCATGATCTCTCCCCTTTCATTCATAATTTTATTAATTTGGGTCCTTTCTCTTTTCTTTTGGATAAGTCTGTCCAGTGGTTTATTGATCTTATTAGTTCTTTCAGAGAACCAACTTCTAGTTTTGTTGATCTGATCTACTGTGTTTCTGGTTTCTAATTCATTGATCTTTGCTCTAATCTTAATTATTTCTCTTCTAATGCTTCGCTTAGGCGTCGTTTGTTGCTTTTTCTCTAGTTCTTTAAGGTGTAGAGTTAGTTGGTGAATTCGGGATTTTTCTAATTTTTTGAGTGAGGCTTGGATAGCTATGTGTTTCCCCCTTAGGACTGCCTTTGCAGTATCCCATAGGTTTTGGACCGATGTGTTTTCATTCTCATTGGTTTCCATGAATTGTTTA
This sequence comes from Mirounga leonina, assembly GCF_011800145.1. Lineage (NCBI taxonomy): Eukaryota > Metazoa > Chordata > Mammalia > Carnivora > Phocidae > Mirounga > Mirounga leonina. The sequence goes on along the minus strand of NW_023270865.1, from coordinate 25,596,484 downwards.
AGTTCTTTGATTTCCTGGTTGACCCAAACATTCTTGAGTAGAGTGGTCTTTAGCTTCCAAGTGTTTGAATTTCTGCCAAATTTTTTCTTGTGATTGAGTTCCAGTTTTAAAGCATTATGGCATGAGAATATGCAGGGAATAATCTCAATCTTTTGGTATCGGTTGAGACCTGATTTGTGACCCAGTATGTGGTCTATTCTGGAGAAAGTTCCATGTGCACTTGAAAAGAATGAGTATTCTGTTGTTTTAGGGTGGAATGTTCTGTAAATATCAATGAGGTCCATCTGGTCCAGTGTGTCATTTAAATCTCTTGTTTCTTTGTTGATTTTCTGCTTAGATGATCTGTCCATTGCTGAGAGTGGAGTATTGAGGTCTCCTACAATTAACATATTGTTATCAATATGACTCTTTATTTTGGTTAACAGTTGTCTTATGTAGATGGCTGCTCCCATGTTGGGGGCATAGATATTTACAATTGTTAGATCTTCTTATTGGATAGACCCTTTAAGAATAATATAGTGTCCTTCTGTGTCTCTAACTACAGTCTTTAGTTTAAAATCTAATTTGTCTGATATAAGAATTGCTACCCCAGCTTTCTTTTGAAGTCCGTTGGCATGGAAGATGGATCTCCATCCCTTCTCTTTCAGTCTGGATGTATTTTTAGGTTCAAAATGAGTCTCTTGTAGACAGCATATGGATGGGTCCTGTCTTTTTATCCAATCTGCAACCCTGTGCCATTTTATGGGAGCACTTAAGCCATTCACATTGAGAGTGATTATTGAAAGATATGATTTTATTGTCAGCATGTTGCCTGTGAAGACGTTGTTTTTATAGATTGTCCCTGTAAATTTCTGTTGTAGATCACTCTTGGGGTCTTTCTCCTTTTATAGAACCCCCCTTAATATTTCTTGCAGGGCTGGCTTAGTGGTCACATATTCTTTCAGTTTCTCCCAGTCTTGGATGCTCTGCGTCTCTCCATCCATTCTAAGTGACAACCTTGCTCAATAAAGTATTCTTGGCTGCATGTTCTTCTCATTTAGTACCCTGAATATGTCTTGCCAGGCCTTTCTGGCTTGCCAGGTCTCTGTGGATAGGTCTGACGTTATTCTGATGTTCCTCCCTCTGTACATAAGGAATCTCTGCCCCCTAACTGCCCTTAAGATGGTTTCCTTGGTTCTAAGGTTTGCGAGTTTTACTATTACATGCTGGGGCATTGGCCTGTTTTCCTTGATCTTGGGAGGGGTCCTCTCTGCCTCTAGGACATGAATATTTGTTTCATTCCCCAGATTAGGGAAGTCCTCAGCTACGATTTGCTCAAATATATCTTCTAGTCCTCTCTCTCTCTCTCCACCCCCTCAGGGATTCCCCTAATTCTGACATTGGAACGTTTCATGGTGTCACTTATTTCTCTGATTCTATTTTCATGGATTCTAAGTTGTTTTTCCCCGGCCTCCTCTTTTCCCTTTTTTATCTATTAATTGATCTTCTAGGTCACTAATTTATTCTTCTGCCTGGTTTACCCTACCTATTAGATTGTCTAGATTAGACTGGATCTCATCGATAGCATTTTTAAGTTCTGCCAATTCAGCTTTCATTTCTGCCCTTAGAGACTCTATGTTGTCATTACTTGATTTCTCCATTCTAGCTATTGTCTTCACAATTGCTAACCTGGATTCCATCTCCAACTTGTTGGTAATATCTGAATCCATTTGTAAATCTGTGGCATAAGTCATAGGCTCTGAGTCTTTCCTATTTTGGGGGTTCCTCCTCCTACTCATTTTGTTGAGGGGTGGTTGAGGGAATGTATAGAGTCCAAATTATTGACCACAACCCAAGCAAGATGCACCTGTTTTCTAGGGACCTTAGGGTTGCTGGCCTCTTGTTTTCCCAGCCTGTCTCCTGGGGGAGGGGCCAGGCAACTCTGTCCCCCCTGTGGTGGGGGATGGGCTCAGTGGAAACTGGTTTTCTGGGGCTTTTGTTCTCTGGCGGCTTTCCCTGGTGGCTTGCCGCATCTCTTCCGAGAGTCAGAGCAGAAGAGACCATTTCCAACCCTCTGCCTCAGAGCAGAGAGATTGCAGTCTGTTCTTCAGTGAGCTCTCCAGGTCACACTATCTCCATTTCTGTCTGTGCTGCTATAAACTGCAGTGTCCTGGATTGTGCACCCCTCCATAGCGCTCCCAGTCCTCACCTCCCGGTCGGGTCACGTCTCTGCCCTTTGTGCTTCTGAAACCACCAGCTGCCCCCAGTTTGCATGAGCTGCCCCTCCACCCTAGGTTTCCATCTGGGGGGCTGCCCTAAAGTCCTTTCCCCACCACTACTGGTCTGCGAGTCTGTGCCCTGTCCCCAGTGTGGGAGACTATAGCTCACAGCAGTGTAGAATCCCTATGGCCAGGCTCCCTCCTGCTGCCATTTATCCTCCAATATCTGCGCACAGAATCACAGCTCCCCCCTTTGTACCCTGAAACCAACCGCCTGCGATATTCTGTTAGTGGAGATCCAGATCTATCTTCTTACATCTCAAGCTGATTTCCTGGGTGTTCAGGGTGGTCTGGTAGATATCCAGCTCAATTCCAGGGACTGGTTGGAATAGGGTCCCCTGCTTCTCCGCCATCTTTTCTCCTTCCTCAGAAAGCAGTAAGGACTTTATATAGATATGGATGGTTTCATGGAGATTGAATAAGGTACCCAGAGGATGTTTTAGGCAAGAGATCTACCATTAGTGAACATATGTGGGTGAAAATAATTATAACATATTTAGGGATAGAGAGAAGACAATTGTATATAGAAGAGAGGGGAAGTGGAATGAAACAAAATATTGGCAATGAGTACTCAGGAAAGACCTCAGAACTCAAACATCTGATTAATGCATCTGAACTTGTTTTTTCAGGCATTGTAGAAGTATGGAAGAATAATATACAATAGTGATCTAAAAAAAAAAAAAAAAAGATGATTTGCTGAAAATAAGTCTGTCAAGGCAATATGGAAAGCCAGAGGTCAAATATAGGGGTTCATTTCTTTGGTTCAGAAATGCTAGCCAAGGGTTATCAGTATGCATTCCCTAGCTAAGTCAGTGCTACAGACCTTGAAAATAGTGGCACATGCCACAGGCAGCCTTTATGCTTCTACTTAGGAGTTGGAAATATTCTGATGCTGCCCATTTTCTGATCTATGACACTAACCTGTGTAAGCTATAATGAGAATGGTGGTGTTTACAGACGCATGTGTTCAAGGATTTTATCCCTTTTAAGCAAGGAGTTTAATGAGTTTTGGCATAGCCTTGTTGTGAAGAGCCAGGCTCTATTTAGTTTTGAAAGCATTTTGGAGGAAAGGTGCTATGCAAATTGGACTGATGTTATTTATGACTGCTTTGGTTTTATTCTAAGTGTCTGGAATGTCTGCTCAGAGATTACTAACTTGAGGGCTCAAAAGGCATGCCCAAAAGACCTTGCCACAACTGGCAGCTCTATCAACATCCAGTTGTGAAAAATAGAACAGGATTCTGTCACTATTAGGAGAGCTCATGCTATTTATATCACATAAAAAGGTGGCCCAAAGTTATCACTCATACAGCCTTGGTAAATTCACCACAACATGTGGTTTTCCTCAATTGCTGATGAAATGTCTCCTTTGGTGACACTTAACAGCAAAGGATAAAGTTCAAACTCTTAAACTTGTATTCAGTATCCTTCACAATGCTTTTCTTGCTTTCTTTTTACTACTTATCTACAAGAATCTCTGCTCTGATTGAATAGCCCTTCTCACTGTTGCCCAAAATTTTACTTTCTCACCATTTAGAGATGGTTCCCCCCATCTAGAATATTTCCCCTGCTTTCCCCCTTACCCCTCCTATCCTTCTATCTAAATTCTGCATATCCTTTAAGAGGCAGTATAAATTCTGGTCCTCCTTGAGGACAGCTTCATAGAGATTGTGGGCAGTCCATTGTTTATTCTTATGGTGTGTTCTCCATATAGATTCCTTTTTACATGTGGATTCCAGGTTCCCCTGAAGAATATGTATGTGTGAAGTTTATGATTATGATTAAGGTGCCTCATCTTGAGTGGCTGGTGTGGTAATAGGGGAGTAAAAGTAGGTTAGGCTAGGTGACCAAGATTCTCAAACTAAACTTTTATGATCTTTCTCCTGGTCATAGGAAAATGAGCTTGTCCAAGTAAACATAACTTTTCCACAGGTGCCTAGTCTTTCTGGAAAGCTGCAGGGAGCTAGCAATGTGTTCCTGTTTTACTGCCTGGTATTATAGTTTTTGCCAGATGGTATAATCTGTCTATCACAACAACTGTGCCAGCATCATGATTACTATTATAGTACTCTTCCTGGTGATCCAGATTTCTCTCAGCAGGAGTGGAAGATACTCCCACTGTCACTGAGAATGATAAGCATGAGCAACATATGCTGACATAAGGCCAATAAAAGCTAGAAACTTCATCAGTCATTGGATTCATCAGTAATGACTTAAATACATACTCAACTTTCTTTTATTTCCTATTTTCTCCCCTCACACCCTTTTATTAGGCTTATCCAACACTATTGGCCAAAATGACTCAGAATTGCACAATGCACAAAAAATGGGATGCTGCCATTTTTATGAATGCTTCAGGGTGAAACAAGTTTGGCATGTAAGTGTTTTTCACCTGATATTGTAACTGGTTATAGGAGATGCTGCTTCTGAGATTGAAATTCTTATAGTCTTCTTCCTATGGCCTATACAGATAGCAAATCCAGTTCCTTAATGAATGAAACATAACTATCTGGAAGACCTGAAAAGCCAAATGCTGTATGTTCCCATTTTTACCAACTAATAAACTAAAATGTAGATATAACACTTTTCTTTTTTGATTTTTTAGAAAAAAATTTATTCTTTCTTGTAACAATATGCGATACAGATGAACGAAACACATGTACATTTGACTCTAAACCACCAGGGAGTTTTGGTATTTAATTTTGGAAAAGACCCATCAATCACCACCAACTCATCATGTGCTATGAAGCATCAGGCCTGGTAATAGGAAAAGACTTGAAGAGGTTAGACTATACATAAATATTTGTAGCCTGCTGGGGTGTTTTCCCAATTGTAAAATTGTTAGAGAAAATATGAAGAAAATGTGCACCATTTGCTTAGAGAAAGAATTCTTTATATTCTATGCCAATGTCTCTTTCTTCTTTTACTTTCTTACTTTTTTTTAGTACTAGGAATTAAAAATATTTGGTTCAGCCTTATAAGGGTAGAATATGATCCAGTGACAAAATATAATTGTGAATTTGTCTAGCTTTAATCTGTTTTAACTGTTTTCTTTACCTCTGTGCACAATTGGTTCCTGGGTAAAGAACCTCACTTGTTACCACCCACCTTCTTGATTGGTATTGACTAAATCATAATATGGGTCCTCCTGGGGGATCTTCTGTTGAGTAAAGTTATTTCCTTTATTGGATCCTTCCCAGTATGGTGTCTGTAAAACATTCTGAATTTTTTGGTTGTTATCAAAACAGTCTCCTAAGTCCACGGTCTGGGTTCTGATTTGGATTGGAGAGGTGCAGTTTCATAAGGATCAAAAGAATGTGCATTTCTGGAAAGAAGGAACATTTTTTGTGGTCATGGCAAATGCCACCGGACATCACCAGTTTTAGACCTAGGGGCATCTGAGAAGAATGTGATATTTTTCCATATTTTAGCTTCTTGCTTTTTGAAGCTACTAGGTTCCTTGAGTCAGTGGCATGTTCTTATACTGGAATGATTTTGTTGCTCAGTGTGATTATAGATATACTTGGTCATACTTCAGCCCCCAATATTTGGGAGTTCCCTGAATTAAATGTGTATACTGAATCTGGCCTATGTAGTTGTTGAAAATGAGGAATTGGATACAGATGTATACAGTCTCTGCTCAGTTTCAGGCACTACTCCCAAAGTTAAGAAGGGGACAAAGGGAGGATATGCATAAAGACAATTTGCCAAGAATCAGGGTGCATCTTTTTTTCTATGTCTGGTTTAATGAATCTCAGTATTTTCTTGAAAGAGATAAATGGAAATTGTGGGGGAAAGCATGGATGATTTAGTGGTGGAATAAGGAGAAAGGAATAAAGATAAATGAATACATAGATTAATTTGGCAGTGGATCAAGAAACTTGGGTAGAAGATATACATTTCTAAAAACCCCTTTTTATATTATTTATTTTGAAATAATTTCAAACTGGGAGAAAAATTACAATACAAAAAAAAAAATCCTTCCATATTCTCTCACACAAGTTCTCCAAATGTTAACATTCTACCACATTTGTTCTCTCTCTCTCTCTTTTTAATCCTCCAGTGTGTATTTTTCGAAAAATAAGAATACTCTCCTACATTACTAAATGCCAACATCTAAAGAAATCAATAGTAATACAACACTGTTATCCAACCCACAGGCTGTATTTGGATTTCACCAACTGTACCAGTTATATCTCTTGTTCCTTTCTGGTCTAGCATCCAATTCAGTTCATAAGCTACATTTAGTTGTCATATCTCTTTAGGCTCTTCAACCCAGAACATTTCCTTAGTGTTTCCCTGGTTTTCATGATCTTGACTTTTTTTTTTTTTTATTTATTTGAGAGGGAGAATGGAGACAGATAGCAAACACTAGCAGAAGGGAGTGGCTGAGGGAGAGAGAAAGGGAGAAACAGACTCCCTGCTGAGCAGGGAGCCCGACACAGGGCTCAATCCCAGGACCCCAGGATCACGACCTGAGCTGAAGACAGACTCTTAACCAACTGAGCCACCCAGGTACCCCTGATCTTGACTTTTAAAATAGTAAGGACTTTCATTTTGAAGGGTGTTGCTGAACCTGGGGCCATCTGATGTTTCCTTGGGATCAGTATCAGGTCCAGCTTTCTTGGCAGAAATACTACAGAAGTAAGGCTATGCTCTTTTGTGTGTGTGACATTAGGGTATGCACAGTACCTAACCATCCCTCACCAAGCATGTTATTGTCTGCCACTTTGCTCCACTGTAAAGTTACCATTTTCCCCCTTGATAATTCCCCCAAGTATTTGGGGTTTGGAGAGGCATTCTAAGTTTATGTTAATATCCTTTTCTAAAGCAAAGCTCCATCTAGAAGCCTTAGTATTAACTCAAGAATCTCTTCTGAATAAACCACCACTATGTTGCCAAATCTATATTTATTATTTGGCATCATACCAGTAAGGTATTCCTTTGTGTTAGTCTGGATTCTTCAGAGAAACAGAGTTGCTATAGACTGAATATTTGTATCCCTCCAAAATTCATATCTTGGAACCCTAATCCCCATTGTGATAGTATTTGGAAGTGGGGCCTTAAGGAGGTAATTACAGTTATATTAGGTCATAAGGGTAGGGCACTCATGATGGTATTAGTGCCCTTATAAAAAGAGGAGGAGACATGGGATCTCTGTCTCTCTGTGCACACACCAAGGAAGGGCAGGTGAGGACTTTACCAGGAAAAGAACCCTAACCATGAACTCAACCATACAGGCATCCTTATCTCAGACTCCTAGCCTCCAGAACATTTGTTATTTAAGCAGCCCAGTCTATGGTATTCTATTATAGCAAATAACAGATTAAGACAAGAATAAATACATGTAAAAAGACTTATTACAAGGAATTGACTCCTGTGGTTATGAAGGCTGAGAAGTCTGCTGATCTGCAGTCAGCAATCTGGATACCCAGAAGAGCCAATGGTATATATTGTTCTTGTTGGAGTCTAAAGGCCTGAGAACCGGGAAAGCTAATGGTATAAGGTCCAGTCTGAGTTCAAAGTCTGGATAACCAGAAGAGCTAATAGTATAAGTTCTAGTCTAAGTCTGAATCCAAAAGCAGGAGAAGGCCAATGTCCCAGCTCAAAGACAGGCAGAGAAAGTGAATCCTCCCTTCTCTGCCTTTTTTTTTCTGTCAGGCCTCCAACAAATCAGATAAAGCCAATCCACGTTAAGAAGTCTGTTTTATTCATTCTGCTGATTCAAATGTTCATCTCATCCAGAAACACCCTCACAGACACACCCAGAGTAATGTTTAACCAAATATCTGGGCACACTGTGGCCAGGTCAAGTTGACACATAAAATTAACCATCATTAGGTCCAATCCTGGTCAACTTGGAACCCAGGCAAATCTCCTTAAACTGTACTGAATCTCCAAATAAGGGCAATAACAAGGTCAAAATCCCACCTAACATAGTACACCTGTCCTGCACACAACCAAAACCATACTAACCCCTTTCTCAGAAGAGGAGGTAGAGTCTTTGAGTGATGTGTAATCTTCTCCTTGATAATGAGTAATTTAAATACAATAATTAACGAAGGGGACTCCTAGGTGGCTCAGTTGGTTGAGTGTCTGCCTTCAGCTCAGGTCGTGATCCCAGGGTCCTAGGATGGAGTCCCACATTGGGCTCCTTGCTCAGCAGAGAACCTGCTTATCCCTCTGCCTGCCCCTCCCCCTGCTTGTGCTCACTCTCTCTCTTTCTCCCTCACAAATAAATAAATAAAATCTTTTTAAAAAACCAATACTTAACAAAGTATTACTATACAAAGTTAATAATACTTAATTGCTATGATATAAAAATAAATCTTATAAGGGCATAAGAGAGGGAAGAAAAGAAAGATATACCAGTATATAATAAAATAAGGAGGAAAAACTCATGACAATTACAGTCCTCATATCTATAACTGCTCACATGGTAATGGTTGATATTTATAATTAACTTCTTCCACTACCCAGTCCACTTCCTTTGCCATCAACAAACACCTCAACTGGTTATGGTTTGCTACCTGGTGGAGTAACTTAAACCTTCATTCCTGAAGAGTATGGGTCATTAGTCAGTCCTGCCTGGATTGGGTTGTTATAGTTTTCCATTGACCTTACTCACAAGTAAAGGTCATACTAAGAAATGCCCCAAGCGGTCTTGCATATTCCAGACATACTCTTCCTTACCTCCGTTGTGGACTAACAGTCCAAATTTTCTTTGGTAATCAGGACCAGTCACCCCAAACAGCATAGTAACTGCCTATTCTTTGCCTGTTGATTCACAACGAGAAAGCCCAAAGGGGCTAGATGACAGTCTTAACTTCCAGTTCAATGGAATCATTGCTGTGTCCCCTGCTAGAAGCACCTGTCCCTTTGGAACTAAGACCTCTAGGCCAGCAGAGCATAATATCATGGGAAGAGGAAGTAAAAATTTTGCTAGTGGGTGGGGCACTTGGAGTAATAGAGAGAAGTGCCACTCCCGCTTCCACCCCTTGACTCCTGGACCCATATACTGGATGCTGACACAGAGCATATATAACCTTCTGGAGAACCTTACTCCAGCCCTGCAAGGTATTTCCACCTAACTGGTGTTGTAACTGAGTCTTCAAAAAGCCATTTCACCATTATATCAAAATAGCTGCTTCAGGATAGTGAGAAAGATGGTAAGACCAGTGAATTCCATGAACATGGGCCCATTGCTACACTTCTTTTGCTTTGAAGTGAGTTCTTTAATCAGAAGCATGCTATGTGGAATACCACGATGGTGGATAAGGCATTCGGTAAATCCATGGATGGTAGTTTTGACAGAATAATTGCATGCAGGGAACGCAAATCCATATAAAGTAAGTGTCAATTCAAGTAAGAATAAAATGCTCCCCTTTCATGATAAAAGTGGTCCAGTGTAATCAAGCTGCCATGCACCCGTATCAGGAACTCAGTGTTAGTTGTTGATGCTGGCAGATTGGACACTCAGCTGCGGCTGTGGCCAGGTTGACCTTGGTAAGTGGAAGTCCATGTTCCTAAGCCCATGCATAACCTCCATCCCTGCCACCACGGCCACTTTGTTCTAGAGACTTCCCTTGGCCTTTCCCACAATAATAGCCCTAACTCCACAGGTCAGGGAAATAATGTGGGGATCCTGCTAGTGGCTGAGTGTGTCTATTCCAATTACGTATTCTGGAACTGGGGAATTAACCACAGGATGGGTTTGAGGACCCACAGAGCATACTATGAGATGGACTTGAGCTAATACTCCATTGATCATTTGATCTCCATAAACCCCTGCACTGCCTGGTGGTCTACAATGACATTTACATCTCCTGGAATTCATGTCAGTTCAGAGCCAGTGTCCAATAGTCCAGAAAGACTTGATTATTTACTTTTCCCCAATGAGTTACCCTGATAAAAAGCTGTAGGTCCCTTTAAAGAGGGATGGAAGAAATATTACCAGTATAAATTTTTGTCAGGCCTCTGCTTCATTCAGCTTCTGGGTCAGTAAACTGGCTCAAGTCTGGGAATTGATTGAGGGGCTGTGACTCTGTTTTTATGTTCAGGTTAAACTTTTGTTCACTTGACCTAGAATTTTTCTGCTTATACAGATCAAGTAGAATTTAGTTCTTGTTTGTTTGTTTGTTTGTTTGTTTGTTTAATATCTATTCCACTTTTAGGAACACCACAATCAAATACTCAGTGCCATAGGTTTATGTAAATCAGACTATTCTAATTGCTGCTTTGTTTCTGTCACCCATTATCATAACCATGCCAAACTTGCCTTTGGTGACTGACTGCTGTTACTTGGCCCCTGCCTGCCTGAAACTCAATTACTGAATTTCCCAATTCAGTGACTAGTTCTCATTGTAAGGTCTAACCTATAGAGAGGAACTATCATAGAGTTCTTCAAGGATGCCAGGATTCTCCTTAACAATTTATTTCTCACAGTAATGGTGAAAGGCAAGCCTTTAAAACCTTCCCAGTGTGAGTGAGTAGGTCTTAAATGACAAATTTACTCTAACATTCCAATTTTTCTAAGGCTTTGAATCCTTTTCCATTAAACTTAGGCAGGTCTGGCATTTCCAATTTGTTCACTATAGGCCGCATTTTAGTCCATGTTTCAGCCAACCAAACAAACTGTGAGAGTCTTTCCTAAATCCCCAATCTGCAACATTAAATGCAGAATCTCTGCTTAGTGAGATTTTATCAATAAATTTACCCTGATCCAAATTTATGTTCCTTCCAACATTATCCCACACCCTCAATATTGTTTCACACACATACTCCACAAATTTCTGTCTCTATAAATTAGGAAACTTAAATAGTTCTTTTGGAATATAGTATACTTCCTCATGAGTTATACTTCATACCTCACCTTTAGGGGCCTGCTGCAATGAGTCTAGTTATAGCCTCTTTTCATGCCTAGTGCAGCCATGGCTTGTGGTCCCAAGAAGTATCTGAAGAATGTAGCAGCTCCAAAGCATTGGATGCTGGATAAACTAACCAGTGTGTTTGCTCCTCGTCTATCTACTGGTCCCCATAAGCTGAGAGAATGTCTCCCTCTCATCATTTTCCTAAGGAACAGACTTAAGTATGCCCTAACAGGAGATAAAGTAAAGAAGATCTGTGTGCAGCATTTTATTAAGTTTGATGGCAAGGTCTGAACTGATATGACTTACCCTGCTGGTTTTATGGATGTCATCAGCATTGACAAGACTGGGGAGAGTTTCCATCTGATCTATGACACCAAGGGTCATTTTGCTGTTCATTGGATTACACCTGAGGAGGACAAGTATAAGTTGTGCAAAGTGAGAAAGATCTTTGTGGGGACAAAAGGAATCCCTCATCTGGTGACTCATGATGCTCGCACCATCTGCTATCCTGATCCCCTCATCAAGGTGAATGACACCATTCAAATTGATTTGGACCCTGGAAAGATTACTGATTTAATCAAGTTTGATACTGGTAATCTGTGTATGGTAACTGGAGGTGCTAACCTGGGAAGAATCGGTGTGATCACCAACAGAGAGAGACACCCTGGTTCTTTTGATGTAGTTCATGTGAAAGATGCCAATGGCAACAGCTTTGCCACCTGACTCTCCAACATTTTTGTTATTGGCAATGGCAACAAACCATGGATTTCTTTTGCTTGTGGAAAGGGTATCTGCCTTACCATTGCTGAATAGAGAGACAAGAGACTGGCAGCCAAACAGAGCAGTGGGTAAAATGGTCCCTGACATGATGTGATTGGAAGGTGACTGGAAGTCTTTATACTTCATTACAGCACACACACACACACACACACACACAATGAGTCTAGTTATAGGTCAAAAAACAAAGAGGGTTTGTGGGAGTGGGTCATGAGGAGAATCAGCATTGTCTTGCATGGCAGCTACATCAGAGGAGGCCATTACACAGACAAGGCAGGGTTAATCCCCTCAGAACAGGGCGAGGGTGGAGTGGGTAGAGAAGCTGCGGCTACCGCTAATAGTGGGGAAGCCACTACTGCTGGGGTGGGGAGGCCGTTTCTCCTGATTGTGAGGGGGTGGAGAGGCTTCTTTCACTGCCAAAGAAGACTTATCAGAATGTAGGGGCTCAATGTCCCTAGCTTCATCAGTCTTCCCACACATCTTTATTCCAACTTTCAGGATCCCATTCTTTCCCCATCAGTGTACCTACTTTAACAGTAAACACCCTGTGAGAGTGGGTGTTCAAATTATGGTGTAATTCAGCCAGATGCAGGATGAGATTATGTGTTTTATTTTCAGCAATCTCAGTCCTATAGTACTGGAAATAGGGATCTCTTTTCAGAGCACCCAAAGAAACTTTCAGGTATTTATGCCTGAGCTGAGAATTTGAATCCCTGAGTTCATCCTTTTCTTTCACTGTTTTGTCCAGCTAACTGGGAGCAACAGAAATCTCAGTATATTTCTCGGTTTTCCAGAAATGTTCAAAAGTAGAATATGCACAGTTTCTCAGCCCCTTGCTTCTTATAAATGGTTGATTAGGAGTCCAATAGTATCATGGACTATCGGTGCCATCTTAACTTCTGGAAATAGAATCATTAGTGTCTCTAAATTTAATCAGGTTAGAGATGCAATTCTGGAGAGCCTCGAATCAACCCAGAAAAATCATCCTTAAAATTCTGTTCTAATCTGGGTTCTCCAGAGAAACGGAACCCAATAGGATGCAAGATACACACACACACACACACACAGATATAAAGAGATCATAAGGAATTGGTTTATGTTGTTACTGAGGCTGAGAAGTCCCACAATCTGCGGTAAGCTTGGAGACTCAGGAGAACTCTTGGTGTAATTTTGGCCTGAATCTGATTACTAATGGTGTAAGTTCCAGTCCAAGTCCTTTTCTTTTTCTAGTCAGGCCTCCAGTGGATTGGATAAAGCCCATACACTTTAGGTAGAGCAATCTGCAGTCCTCAGTCTACCAATTCAAACATTAATTTCATCCAGAAATGCCCTCACAGACATGCCCAGAATAATGGTGGGCCAAATATCGAGGCACCCTGTGGCCCAGTCAAGTTGACACATAAAATTAACCATTATGTTCCTTCTCTCTCATTCATTTATATCAGTATGAATGTATAGATTCTTGTTTTTTCAATGGATTTCATATATAACCATCATTATTTAGGTGCTCAAATTGTCTCAGATTTGGTTTGTGACAGCCACTTTAAACTGATATCTGTGTCACTTGACATGCTTGCATTTTCTTTTAGGGACTTTTTTTCTGGCATAACAAGCTATCCCAGGCTCACTTTATACTTTCTTTCCCCAGCGCTGAAATTTAGCTGTTTCTCTAAGAAGGTCTGGGTTCTTTTAGGAAAAGATGGTGTTTAGAATTGAAGATCTTGGTGTTTAAAGTGCTTATTGTTATTGGGATGGTATTGTTGCTAGATCCACTCAGCAGAAAAAGGTAGGAAAAGTATCTGTATATGTACTTACATACATATATATCTATGCTTTTAATTCTACCTATGTATGTGTATATGTATCTATATGTGTGTGTTTTAAAAAATGAGTTTCCACCAGCACACCAATACTCTCAATTCCCAGCTAGCACCTAACACACTGACCTAAACATTTTCAAACACTCTTGCTTTCTATATTTGTAAATCCCTTCTCTAGCCTCAACATATTTACTAACATGCTCAGTTTCACCTGTATTAAACCAGTCTTCCAACCATACCAGCCACGTCGTCAAGATCTCAGCCTCATGTTTCTTTTTCAGCTTCTCTGCCATCTCTTTGGCCCTTGGGCATACTTCCACCTCCACATCTCATGGTCAGACTGCCACCTCCGAGGGGAGGGAACAGAAAGGAGCTTCAACAACTCCTTAATATTGTATTTTTAAATATAGTAAACACTTTGAATATATAGATTTAATATTCACAGATTCAGATAATTATAAGTATTCTCCAAAGTCTTTGTAAGAGTTGATAATTCTGCTGAGGCATGAATTTACATTAAACATGCAGGGCTGTGGGCCTTGCAGACGCCACCGCCCCGGAGCCGCCCTCGCCGCCCAGCCATGGTCAATTCCACCGTGTTCTTCGGCATCGCCGTGGACGGCGAGCCCTTGGGCCGCGTCTCCTTCGAGCTGTTTGCAGACAAAGTTCCAAAGACAGCAGAGAACTTCCGTGCCCTGAGCACTGGGGAGAAAGGATTTGGTTATAAAGGTTCCTGCTTTCACAGGATTATTCCGGGATTTCTGTGCCGGACTTCACACGCCAAAACGGCACTGGAGGCAAGGCCATCTATGGGGAGAAGTTTGATGATGAGAATTTCATCCTGAAGCACACGGGTCCTGGCATCCTGTCCATGTCAACGCTGGACCCAACGTGACCGGTTCCCAGTTCTTCATCTGCACTGCCAAGACCGAGTGGTTGGATGGCAAGCTTGTAGTCTTTGGCAACGTCAAAGAAGGCAAGAACATCGTGGAGGCCATGGAGCGCTTTGGATCCAGGAACGGCAAGACCAGCAAGAAGATCACCATTGCTGACTGTGGACAGATCTAATAAATCTGACTTGTGTTTTATCTTAACCTCCAGACCATTCCTCTGTAGCTCGGGAGAGCACCCTTCCACCCCCACCTCTTCGAAATATCCCAGAACCTTTGCAGGCTCCATGGTTCCTTATCCCCAGGTCTAGCTGGATTGCAGAGTTCAGTTTATGATGATGAAATAAAACCTAAACCACAACAACAACAACAACAACAACAACAAAAACATGCCGGTCTGTGGTTAAGAGAAAGTCACTTACTCCCAGTGCTCCATTCACTGGGTGTTATACACAAACAGTGAATCATGGAACACTACATCAAAAACTAATGATGTAACGTATGGTGATTAACATAACATAATAAAAAAATAAATAAATATGTATTCCTGAAAAAAAAAAGTCACTTACTGTGGTAGTTTTAAATATATCCACAAATTCTTTGCTATTCTTCCCATCAAGAAGTGGAATCTAATTCTTCCCATGAATAAGGGCTGGCCTTAATGACTTGCTTTTAACAAATAGAATATGGCAGAAATGATATCACATTATATCCAAGGCCAGATGCTATAAGGTGATCTGTCTCTTTTCCTCTTGGGATGCTTTCTTTTGGAACCCAGCCCCACGCTGTGAGGAATTCCAGGCCATATGGAGAGTCCATGTCTAGGTGTTTTGAACAGTATTCCAGCTGAAGTCTCAGCCAAAGGCCAGCATTAACTACCAGACACGTAAGATGACTCCAGTCCCCAGCCATTGTCTGACTATAACCAAATAAGATACCCTGAGCAAAAACTGCCTAGCTGAGCCCAGTCAACCCCCAGGCTCCTGAGAGAGAATCATAATGAAACATTTGGGTTTCCTTTCAGCTGCGGAGTTTGAGATGGCTTATTACACAACAGTAGATAACCAGAACATTTATCTAATGACTGTGTCTATCCACTTGTCTAGAATCTGATCTGAACACAGATTTTCCATTTATAGTTTAATATAGTAACTTAATTCTTCTAACAACTCTATCAAGTAGACATTAAAATCCCCAATTTTTAGAGTTGATAAGTAATATGTTATCATGGAAACTTGAGAAATTAAGTCTTAGACAATGTTAAGGGTCGGCGGCAATTCATTTTTGTTTTTCTTTTTCTTTTTTTTTTCAGGATCTTAAACCTTGATTAACCTCCAGGACTTTCTCACTCATTCCCTTTTACTTTTATGCAGCACTTGAAGCCCACATAGCATCACCTTCTTTAAGAAATTTTCCTTTTTTTCTAGCTTCCACAACATAACAGTGGCCTATTTTTTCATTCACTTCTTCAACAACGTCTTTTCTGCCTTCTTGGCTCTTCTTTCTGCCCCCAGTTTCCCAAGGTGACATTTCCCAAGGTGCACTCTGAAGTACTCTACTCTCTTTACAGTCTTCCTCAGAAGTCTTCTTCTCTCACTATAATTATCATTTCTAAACAGATAAATTTCCCTATCTGAATTGATAGCCCTGATTTTTTTCTATATTTGTATTTTCCGGCTCATCATTTCCTCTTTAAAACCTCAGTGTCTGGGGCGCCTGGGTGGCTCAGTCGTTAAGCGTCTGCCTTCGGCTCAGGTCATGGTCCCAGGGTCCTGGGATCGAGCCCCGCATCGGGCTCCCTGCTCAGCAGGAAGCCTGCTTCTCCCTCTCCCACTCCCCCTGCTTGTGTTCCCTCTCTTGCTGTGTCTCTCTCTGTCAAATAAATAAAAAATTAAAAATAAATAAATAAAATAAAATAAAACCTCAGTGTCATCCCAAAATACAATTAGGACAGAATGATACTTCCAACTTTCTTTTCATCTTTTCTGTTATATTTGACACGACCTCTACCTGAGCCATTGCCTGCTAACTGGTTGCTAGGCTTCCAACCTCCTTCCCTAACCTGTCGTATTTATTAGTACCAGCTCATATCACTAAAATATTTTCATATTAAATCCTGATTGAAAACTTCCAATGTATATATACATGTGGTCCTATATGTATAAAGGACATAAAGATTCTCCAGAACTGGACCACAACTGTTTTACTAATTTGTCTCATCCTCACCTCTCAAATGTAATTCCAGTATCAGTCCGATGGGTCTATTCACTGTCCCTTAAACATTTCTTGTCATGCTTACCTCTTCAGCTTTGTTTCCTTTGCTTCCCTGGAGTTCTCTCATTTTTTTGTATTTGTTCAACTCTAACCCTCAAGGTATTCTTATCAGCCCAAGTGGTGATAAAGGGCCTTGAAGAAAAATAAAACAGTATTAAAGGGAGATACGTATGTACGGGAGGTGGGAAGTACTGTTTTATAGAAAATGGCCAGGGGATTCCTCTGTCATAGAGGAGATCTGGAAGAAATGAAGAGAGATCCACAGACATATCTGAGAGAAGATTATTCTAAGCAGAGGAAACAGCAAATGCAAAGGCCCTGCAGCAGAATGTGCTTGGTATGGTCAAGAAACAAGGAATACTGCAGGGCTAGAGTAGAATGAGCAAGGGAAAGGATTTGGAGATGAAGTCAGGGAGGTTGGGGTACCGTTCTTCCAGAATGGTGATGGTTATTCCAAGGACTGTGGCTTGACTCCATGTAAGAAAATCATTGGACTGCAGGCTTTGGACGTAGTGTCATCTGGTTTATGTGTTAGATCAGAACTTTGATTATCATGGTATCCCTTCTCTGGAAATGCCAGGAATCTGGCAATTTATAAAATCAGGAAAACCTCCTTGCTTTTAAAGAAACCCATCTAACCTATGGTTTATTTTACTATAAGTTTAAATCATAATATATTCAATATTTGGAGATTTCAAAATTTTATGGGCTTGTTTCTTAATTTTGTTCTGCTTTTCTTTTCTTTGATTTTACTGTTTTGTAACATAATTTTATTCTCTAAAGTAATACATATACACAGTTTAAAAGACAAATATTGGCACAAGTTTATAAAAGAAATAGTGTTCTTTTCCTTTCTCTTTCCTACCTCTGACTCCTGCTCTCCCATGGTAATTACTTTTAATTCTTTTATCTTTGTTTATAGTATACCTAAGTAATATGTTTATACTGCCAGTCAGGATTTTTTTTTTCCAGTTTTAGATATTATCTGTTAATTTCCTCCAGAGAATGTAATGATACAACTCTATCATGTATCTCTCTTGTGGGCTACATATATGTTCTCATTTCCCTTCCACCTTTTCCCTATATAGTTTTTTCAGTTTTGGGATAGGTCAGTATTCAGTGTTTATATTATTATAGCCATGAAAATATTGTCGAACCATGTTGTATACTATGATTATTTTCTTTGCTTATATAACTTTTTTCTCATCTTTCTTTCTTTCTTTCTTTCTTTCTTTCTTTCTTTCTTTCTTTCTTTCTTTCTTTCTTTCTTTCTTTCATTATTCCTATTTGGTTCTTTTGTAGTTGCCTGTGTACCTATATCATTAGTTCTTTTCAAACTCTCCAAATGCATTTTAAAATCAGTCCTACATTTTTTTTTAATATGGTCAAATGCATCAGGTAAACTGTCAGTTCTTTTTTTTTTTTTTAATTTGTTTTCTTGAAAAGCCATCCCTTCTAGAACCCTCTGTACTTTTGCTCCAATCTGGACAGGGTGTTGTCTAGACCTGTTGCCTCTTGTCACCCTTGGACTTCCTCATCTTTCTAGCACTTCATTATACCATCATCCCAGAAATAATACCCTTTAGCTCTCTCTTATATTATAGCCCATATTTCTTGGGTCTTTTTTGTTGTTGTTGTTATACCATATTTTCCATTAGCTTCCTAAGAAAAATGTCATCAAAGGTAATTTTTTTTTTACCTTACATATCTGAAAATATATTTATTCCACTGATAATTTGGTTTTGAACTCTGGGTTACAGATCTCTTTTTTTTTTGCCCTTAGTTAGAAAGGCATTGCTTTCTTATCATCTAGCTTTTTATGCTGTTGAGAAATTTGATATTTGATTTCTAATCTGTTATTACATTCTGGTGTTTAGTTAGTATGAAGGGACAGACTTTATTCACCTTCTCAGCTAATCTTGTTCTAGGACATTCCCTGTTTTCATAGATATCTTGTGTCTCTAATTTCTCACCATTTCTAGATTTTGCAGCATAAATTATCCTGCTCTTATTTGGCATTGCTTGCTGTTGGGACTTAAGTTTTAACTTATCTGCTCTGTTATATTAGAGACCACTCAATTACCTATTTTCCATCTTCCAAAATTATGTTTAAATCTCTTGTTTTCTTTATTTTTTTCCACTCTTTCTTCTTGTGGGGTTTATACTTCTTAGAAACTTCTTTGTATTGATTTCTGGACATTGCAGGGATTAAATATGTGTTCAATATGCCATGTTTGACAGGAAGTTAAGGATTTCAGAATTTTAAGAAACAAACCTATTTTTCTACCTTTGTTTAAAGAGCTTCAATTTCCATATACAGTCTATCTATAAAGCAAATTCCCTAATAGTGCAAAGTAACATCTGCTAATATAAGAATGCTAGATAGGAATTGAATTCATGAAAATCAAATCAACACATTAGTCAGGGTCTAACATGACAGTACTAGGCATCAAGAGGATATTAAAGAAGTATATGATATGGTCTCTTCTTTTAGGGTGCTTACCATCTTGTTGGGATGATAAGGTACACACACTATCATATGAGAGAGTTAAAGATTTCATTAGAAATCTAAAAAAATACTAGAAATGGACTTGAACAAAAAAGTTGATGGTTTAATTAAGTGGAATAGATAAGGTAGGCGCTTCTGAGAAGAATGGGAATGTATGAATAAAGGTATGAATATAAAATAAAAACGTTCTAAAAGTAAAATACATTTGCAACACTGACAGTTTCTTACCTACTTTGTCCATTTTACGTAATCTTTTTTGGGGGGGGGAGGTTGAAGGTAGTAGCAGTAATCAATTTCAAAGAAATGTTAGTGACCTTAATTATTTACAGTCATTGTAGGCCTCAAAATGGGGTTTTCTTCAGACATTCTTTGAGTCTTTCTGTTTCAGCTACATGATTCGAAGTGGAGATCAGCCCCTGTGTCTGGCAAACCTAGACTTAATTGGATTAGCAAATGCAAGTCTAGAATTTTAAATACCAAATTTGTGCACATTCTTGGCACTCTACACCCATGGGAGGCATTTTGGGGGAATGCTTAAAAGTCTACAAAGGGTCCAGACTAACCAATCTACGCACTTGGGGCAAAAATTTCAACCTGAGGCTACATTTTCATTTTAAAATGTTTTCCAATTTCTCAGTATACCACTGCAGTTTAGCTCCTTGCTTGTGAGCCTAAGTGTATCAGAGAATATACCCCCTATTCTTTTTTCTTCTATCTCCCTAGATAGTTGCTAGGCCTTCATTTATCCATTTGCCATTTCCCACATTTGATAAGTGAATGCTGAATATAATTTTTGTATTCAAACATGTGAGTTCTCATCCAAATATAGTCCTCAGTGAGGCAAGAGAATGTTAATATCCCTTTACTCCCTTCCCTATCCTCATCTTTACAATCCTGGGAGTTTAACTAGCTTGTTTTATGAAATTTAACTCTGCTGACAGTCTTCAGTCTTCTTCAATGTTTAATTCAAATCTACTGCTCTGCCATAAAACCTTTCCCAATTCTAATATATATTTTACCCTATATTACCTGAATTGTGTTTTATTTACCACAGACTCAGACATTTTAGCATGTACTATTTCTCTAATAATACAATGTGTATTTGATGTGATCAGTCCCCGTAGATTGATCAAGAAATAAATTTCAAGAGGCACCTGGGTGGCTCAGTCAGTTCAGCATCTGACTCTTATTTTGGCTTAGGTCATGATCTCAGGGTCCTGAGATCAAGCCCCATGTCAGCTCCGTGCTCAGCAGGGAGTCTCCTTGAGATTCTCTCTCTCCTTCTGCCCTTCCCCCCCATTCGCACTCTCTCCCCACTCTCTAAAATCAATAAATCTTTTTAAAAAAAGAAATTTCAAAGATGTCATATTACATATAGAATATAATTTTGCTGATAATTCAATCCGTTATTGGACATACACAAAGTGGATCAATTGGTTTTACTACAACTGATTCTAACCAATTATAACCATGTTTCAACTGCAATAATCTTAGTCAAAAATAACCGTCTTTCAAGACATGTATGTTTCCCCCCCCAAAATACACTCTATAACTAGATTTTTGAATGTGAAAAATATTTCCACCTCAGAAGTTAATTTTCCACCCCAGAAAAATATTTCCATTTCAGGTATCTTGAAATTTATGGATAAAATGTTTTCAGTACAGAACTGTGTGTTTGGTGAATGGAGATTTACAAAGAGAAAATGAACATCAAAACTTCAGCTTAATCTTCAGCAGTTCTTTGCACAAATCCTCCCCTTGTACCCTAACTTTGAAGACTAATTAACACATATATCATTTTGCCTTTGCAGTCTTACTTTCAAACACACTCTCGGTTTTATGTTACTCTGGATTTGAAGACCAGTCTCTCTGCACTTTTTACCAAAAGAGCAATAGACAAGGGAAGGAAAGAAGGGAGGAAAGGCAGAAGGGGTGGAAAAGAGGAAGGAAGGAAATCACTCAAGTCGTATTTTTCATTGTGTGTAGTTTTCCTAAAGATGGTTATGGAGGAGGGGTTAGATTCTGAGCTTGGAGCCTTTTCTAGCTTCCAGTTCATTCCTTCTTCATTTTTCTGGAGTTATCAATAAGTGTTTCCTTTTGTCTTACCTAAAACACATCTATTTCTATTCAGATGCTGGAAGCACAGCTTCTCCTCTGAAATGGGCTTTTAAAATCTTGTGTTTAATAAAGGTAGCCCTCTTCTTGCATATGAATTTTCTATTAGCTGCCAAGAAAATTGAAGTTTCTTGATATCCCTAGACTTAAAGATTCCTTAGCTTCTTTTGAACATCCTTAGAAACAACCTGGACACACACCTTATAAACTGATATTAAAGTAAAAGACACTTGGGTCTTGGTTCCATGAGATATTCTGTGACTATGTATACCTTCAATACCTCAAGATGAACCATCATAAATATGGCCTTTTGTGACAGGAAAAAAAATATGTTGGGAAACTTGGTAACTTCGAGAACATTGTTTTGTGTTTAAAGTATTGTGTATTATTACCATAGTAGTTAATATTTATTAAACCTTTACTTGGGCTATGTACTGGTCTATCTCCATTCCCTACAAAGATCCTGTAAGTTCACTGTATTTTTTTTCTGCTATAACAAATTACCATAAACTGGGTGGCTTAAAACTCACCTATATTCTCATAGTTCTAGAGGCCAAATCATGGAAACCAAGAGATCTACAGGACCATGCTCTCTTCGAAGACTCTAAGCAGAATATCTTTCCTTGCCTCGTTCAGCTTCATGTGGCTCAAGCATTTCTTGGCTTGTGGAATAATTCCAGTCTCTACCTTCATCTTCACATGGCCTTCTCTTTTCCCTATGTGTCTCTCCTCTGTGTGTCTCTTATGAGGACACTCGTCATTGGACTCAGAAAATCTTGAATCATGCCTCAAGATATTTAACGTAATTATATCTGCAAACACCCCTTTTCCAAATGAGGTCATATTCATAGGTTGTGGGGGTTAGAACATGGACATGTGGGGACAACTATTCAACCCACTACTGTCATTGAAGCTTTTTTTAATGGATGAAGAAACCAAAGTTCAGAAAATTCACATAACTTGGTCAAGATTAGATAAACAAAATTTAATCTGGATTAGTCTCTCACCAAAATATGCGCTATTTTTATTACACTGTCTCTTATGTGAAGCTCTGGATTGCATGTATATCTTGAGTAGAGTTGGAAATCTATAAATGTGGTGAATCTCATTCTCTTTTCATACTAGGCATGCTATTATCATCTTAGTGCCCTTCCAAGTAAACCTATCTTTACCAGGAGACATGCCAGTGGAACTTTTTTTGAGAATATGCCTGAAGCATACTTTTCCCAATTATCCCAAGTTAAAACACTAATAAAGAACATCAATTCCCCAGCAAACCAATCACTGCTGTAAGTGGCATTTATATCATTCTCTTTCAAATCAGCAGAAGAAGCAGATGGCTTAAGTCATATATTTGGGCGATCAGCAGGCCACAATTTTCTATAGATGAATGTGAACAGCACTTTTAAAAACATAATTTTTATGGCATTGCCGGAAATGGCCAGCAATCCCTGTACCGATGGATGAAAGATTACTCCAAACTTTGCTGTGAAAGAGAGGAGAAGGCAAGGGGGTCAATGCTCAGAAACGAAGACCCTTTGCTCTTCTTTGCTCCTGCCTTTACTGGTCCTTCAGGATAATCATAAATCTTTATCACTGTTTCTCAAGCATGTGATCTGTGACAAGGGGTCTTACTGGAACTAGGAGAATCTGTTTATGGGAAAGATACAATATGCTAATCTGCTATGCTAATCTGTGTGTTCTAGTGTTCTACGAGTTCTGCTAAACATAGTCTAGGGGACAATGCATACATTTCTTAGATCACAGGGCAGCTGTTTGGGCTAAGAAAGCTTTGGGGACGGCAATTCCTGCCACATTCCTACGGCAGAGAAGTCACTAGACCTCAGCATTCCAAAGGCCTGCACCCTTCTCGGAAACCTTCCCTCACCCCCAACTACCTCCATGTTACATTTTAGCAAGCCAGGTATTATGGATGATTTCATGCTCTATATTAACCCCAACATGGCATGTTTTAATCTTAATGGTTCTTTATCACCAAAATTCAGAAGACACCCTTAACTTGGTACACATGACAAGCTGACCTAAACCCAGATGTTCTGAGCTCACAACCTTTCTGAAGATTTTAATTTTAGCCTTAGCTGCCATTTTTTTCTGACCTCTCAAATAGAGTTATTTCAAAATAACAGACATTTTGTTTCATTCTTTGACCCAAGAATGGCAAATTTTCATATAAGTTTATTATTTCCTAATTCGTTTCAGCTCTTTCCCTCAGCAGTTGCACCAAAGTGCATTTTCACAGAGAATTTCATGGTCCTTTTTTAATGAAAATTAATTCAGTGTTGTATGCTTTTGATTGTTACAACTTTAGTCCCATTTTATGGCTGGGGAAGTTGGTTCAGAGACAAATGACTTTTCGTAAATTATAAGGCAAGCTCTCATCAGAGACTTGCTGGTTGTTGCTCTTAAGACTATGACTGACTTTTGTCAAATGTAACCCATATAAAAATAGACTCTGATTTTATAACTTATAGTCTTTCCTCTCCTTGCAGTTGTCACTTTCCTCAACATCTGCTTAGCCCTTCAGGAGTTCCCCTGCAGTATGTTAATTTCACGATTACTTATTTCATGATTTTATGTCTTTTTGAGATTCTTTATCTAGACTGTAGGCTGAGAATCTTTTTTGCTTTGAATCCCTTTCCTAATCCCCCAAGATGCCTGAGTTATTATTCTATTCCCACTAGAAACCCAGAATGTTTGCTGATATTAGTGTCTGAAGTGAAGGTTGCTCATTTCTACTGCTTTAGTCTAGGCTTCTTTACCATGGCATTGTATGTATTAAAGATCATGGACTCTGGAGTCAGGCAACCTAGGTTCAATTCCAGCTCTACTATGTACCTTGGTCAAATTACTTATCCTCTGTGTCCCTTAGTTTTCCAATCTATAAAATGGAGATAATAATGGTACTTATATGACAGGATTTGTAATGATGAAGTAAGTTAATACTAAAATGAGAATGATGCCTAGAATGTAATGATCATTAAATATATATTTATTGAAGAAGTAATTTTTCCCCAAGATTTGTGCCACTGCCACATGTTGTGTTTCTGCCCCTAATCTCGTTCCCCACCAATTCACTTGTGATTACAGTCAGAGTGATCCTTCTAAAGTACAAATAGGATACTCTGCTTCTCTGCTTAAATATCTAAATAGAGTTTCAGCTTCCAGCTGCCATGGATTGAGCTGCCCAGGTGCCCCCAATCAACCCAATTTTTTAAATGGCAAGTGAAGTAAACAAATTTTATAAAAGACAAAATACAAATGGCCAATAATCATGTAAAAAGATGTTCAACATTACTGGTCATTGCTGGAAATACATAAAATCATAATGAAATACCATTTCATAAGTATAGAATGACTAAAATTAAAAGAACTAATAATATGAAGTATTGGCAAGGATGGAAAAACAAGAATTTTCACACATTTATGGTGAGATATAAAATGGCATGACCACTTTTAAGAACAATTTGCAAATTTCTCTAAAGTTGAACATACTTATAATATGACCTAGCAAATCTTTTCTTGGGTATTTCTGCAAAATAAATGAAAACTTATGTCCATAAGAAGACTTGTACATAAATGTTCATAGCCACTTTATTTACAGTGGCCAAACAACCGAAATAATAATGAGTTCTAGTAAATGAGTGGATAAACAAACTATAGTACATCATAAAATCAAATATTAGCAAAAAAAAAAAAACTATTGATACACAAAACATGGAGGAATTTCACAGATATGCTGAGTAAAAAAAAAAGAAATTCATATGAAAAAATTCTACTTACATGAAATTGTAGAATAAGTAAAATCAAACCATAAAAGTGAATAAAAGCAGAACAGTTTTTACCTGAGTCAGAAAGTGAGGGGAGCAAGAGAGGAGATGACTACAAAGGGGCACTAGCAAACTTTCCCAGGAGATGGAAATGTTTGATATCTTGATTGGAGTGTAGGTTACACATGTATACATTTGTCAGAATTTTTTTGGCCCTAAATGTATGCATTTTATTTAATGTAAATTCAATTCAGTTCATTAAAAAAAATTAGATATTTCATATCCTGACTTCCATCCCCCTCTGGAGCCTAATCTCTGTTTCATCTTGAACTTTAAGTTTTCTCCATTTTGGGTACTTCTTGCCTTCAAGTTTTTGCATAAACTGTCCCCACTACTTGATAATCTTTCCACTTTTTCACCTTTCCTTCTAACCCCAGATTGGTTAAGTGCTCTTCCCAACTGTTTCCAAACCATTCTAATATAATGCTCAATAGACAATATATTCTGTACATGTTATTACATGTTATTGTTTTTGCTTGTTTAATTGTCTGTCTTTCCTGTTAAAGTCTAACCTCCCTGAATATAGGAATTGTGTCCGCTTTGTTTGCCACCATACCTATCATGGCCTTGGCTTGTAATTGGCACTTAATATATATTTATTGAATGAGTAAATGAATGAACCAATAAATGAACAAATGAGCTTACATAAACGTCCTGAAATCTTTAGGTAGATTCTGTTATTTCAAGGTTCTGTTCTCTAAGTAAAATTAATTGAGGGCTTCCCCCTCTAAGTGAGTGTTATTTTTGGTATGGCACCACACATTTTATTATAGGTATTTTCTTCTAAATTGTATTTCTCAGAAGCCACCATTTTTGTAGGAGCAGTGAGTCACAAAAATGCAATTCTTGGCTCTGCTTTTCCCCAATATCCCGGCCCCCCAGCTAGCCAGACCAAACATTCCTTATTAACCATGTTTTTGATTGTGTACAGGATTTCTGTCGGATTTAGATTGTCTATCAAGATATTCAGTAATCTTCCACTCTGAAAAGTATAGCATAATTTTCCTTTTTTATAATGTTCTCTACCTTTTTGCAAACGCTTTTTTAAAAAATAGGTGTGAAAAGAGAGAGTTTGACTTCTTCTTTGCCAATTTGAATAAATTTTATTTCTTTTTGTTGTCTAACTGCTGTTGCTAGGACTTCTAGTACTATGTTGAACAATAGTGGCTAGAGTGGGCATCCTTGATGTGTTCCTGATCTTAAGGGAAAGGCTCTCAGCTTTTTCCCATTGAGGATGATATTCGCTGTGGGTTTTTCATAGTTGGATTTTATGAACTTGAGGAATGTTCCCTCTATCCCTATACTCTGAAGAGTTTTAATCAGGAAAGGATGTTGTATTTTGTCAAATGCTTTTTCTGCATCTATTGAGAGGACCATATGGTTCTTCTCCCTCCTCTTATTAATGTGTTCTATCAGACTGATTGATTTGCGAATGTTGAACCACCCTTGCATCCCGGGTATAAATCCCACTTGGTCGTGGTGGATGATCCTTTTAATGTATTGTTGGATCCTATTAGCTAGGATTTTGTTGACGATTTTGGAATCCATATTCATCAGTGATATATGACATGAAACTTTATGTGGAAAACCCAAAAGACTCCACCCCCAAATTACTAGAACTCATCCAGCAATTCAGTAATGTGGCAGGATACAAAATCAATGCACAGGAATCAGTTGCTTTCTTATACACTAACAATGCAACTGTAGAAAGAGAAATTAGAGAAACAATTCCATTTATAATACCACCAAAAACCATAAGATACCTTGGAATAAACCTAACCAAAGAGGTAAAGGATCTATACTCTAGGAACTACAGAACACTCATGAAAGAAGTTGAATAAGATACAAAAGATGGAAAAATATTCCATGCTCATGGATGGGAAGAATAAACATTGTTAAAATGTCTATGGTACCCAGAGCAATCTATACCTTCAATGCCGTCCCGATCAAAATTCCAATGACATTTTTCAAAATGCTGAAACAAATAATCCTAAAATTTGTATGGAATCAGAAAAGACCCCAAATCACCAAGGAAATGTTGAAAAAGAAAAAGCTGGGGGCATCACGTTGCCCGATTTCAAGCTATATTACAAAACTGTGATCACCAAGACAGCATGGTACTGGCACAAAAACAGACATATAGACCAATGGAACAGAGAACCCAGATATGGACCCTCAACTCTATGGTCAAATAATCTTTGACAAAGCAGGAAAAAACATGCAATGGAAAAAAAACAGTCTCTTCAATAAATGGTGCAGGGAAAATTGGACAGCCACAGGCAGAAGAATGAAACTCAACCATTCTCTAACACCATTTACAAAGATAAACTCTAAATGGATGAAAGACCTCAATGTGAGACAGGAATCCACCAAAATCCTAGAGGAGAACATAGGCAGTAACCTCTTTGACATCGGCCACAGCAACTTCTTTCAAGATACATCTCCAAAAGCTAGTGAAGCAAAAGCAAAAATGAACTTTTGGGACTTCATCAAGATAAAAAGCTTCTGCACAGCCAAGGAAACAGTCAACAAAACAAAGAGGCAACCCACAGAATGGGAGAAGATATTTGCAAATGACACTACAGATAAAGGGCTGGTATCCAAGATCTATAAAGAACTTCTCAAACTCAACCCCCGAAAAACAAATAATCAAGTCAAAAAGTGGGCAGAAGAGACGAACAGACACTTCTCTGAAGAAGACATACAAATGGCTAACAGACACATGAAAAAATGTTCATCACTAGCCATTAGGGAAATCCAAATCAAAACCACATTGAGATACCACCTTATACCAGTTAGAATGGCAAAAATGGACAGGGAAAGAAACAACAAATGTTGGAGAGGTTGTGGAGAAAGGGGAACCCTCTTACACTGTTGGTGGGAATGCAAGTTGGTACAGCCACTTTGGAAAACAGTGTAGAGGTGCCTCAAAAATTTAAAATTAGAGCTCCCTATGACCCAGCAATTGCACTACTGGTGATTTACCCCAAAGACACAGATGTAGTGAAAAGAAGGGCCATATGTACCCCAATGTTCATAGCAGCAATGTCCGCAATAGCCAAACTGTGGAAAGAGCCAAGATGCCCTTCAACAGATGAATGGATAAAGAAGATGTGGTCCATATATACAATGGAATATTACTCAGCCATCAGAAAAGATGAATACCCAACTTTTGCATCAACATGGATGGGATTGGAGGAGATTATGCTAAGTGAAATAAGTCAAGCAGAGAAAGTCAATTATCACATGGTTTCACTTATTTGTGGAACATAAGGAATAGCATAGAGGACATTAGGAGAAGGAAGGGAAAAATGGGGGCGGGGAATTGGAGGGAGAGATGAACTATGAGAGACTATGGACTCTGAGAAACAAACAGGGTTTTAGAGGGGAGGGGGGAGGGAGGAGGGGTTAGCCCAGTGATGGGTATTAAGGAGGGCACGTACTGCATGGAGCATTGGGTGTTATATGAAAACAATGGATCGTGGATCACCACATCAAAAACTAATGATGTATGGTGACTAACATAACATAATAAAATTAAAAAAAAAAATAGGTGCTATTTCTCTCTCCATATATATACCAAATATATATGAACAATACAGGTGAAACCTAATAAGATAGACTCTTATTTATTCTGTCATTGTTTCTTGTATCTTTTATTCTATTTTAACATGTAGTTTCAAAGCTTTTAGGAAAAACTATACTACTATTCGGTCAATTCAAAGTATCAGAGAGAAGTATTAGGGTCCCCTTCTCAAATAGCTCAAAATCTGGTGAGGACTTAGAAATAAACAAACTGTTGTCTACTCTATGATCAATAAAGTCATGTCCAGGCACTCAGTGGGGGTTGGAGTCTGCAATTCTGTGTACATTATACCTAGTTGTTAAACACTCTTCTAAGTTAGGCATTAATAGTCTTACTTTATAAATAAAGATAATGAATCACAGGACAGTAGTGTTTTCAAGATCACATAACTAATAAGTGGCAGAACCAAAATCTAGGCCAGTCAGAATTTTAAGCCTATGTCTTTTTATGTGCACCACATTGGTCTCCTAAGAGTAGGGAGGGAAGAAAATTAGGGAGTCAAGAATGAACCACAGTTTTCTAGCTAGGTAGACTGGGTAGCAGGTGGTGGAATCCGTATTCTGAGTCCAGGTATGCAGTTAGTCAGACAAGTTTGGAGGAAAACATGGTATGTGGAGAAATTTGAAGATTAGTGTTTGATGCCTGTAGGCTGTTAAGTTCAGCTACTGCAGGCAACGGAAATGAGACTTTGGAGCACAACTACAGGCTTGGGTTGGAGATGAAGGTGTGAACACCACAGTACCTATATAGTGGTTGAAACTTTGGGTATGTATTGAATCACCCAGGAGGAGTATGCAGATTGAGAAGAGGCTTAAGTGTCCATCTTCAATTTGTTGGTCTCTAGATTTCTCTTGTAGATCTTATATAAAAATCTCATGCATGTATCAGGGCTTAATTAAACTTGGACTTATTCACTGAATAAATATTGATAAAATTACTGAGTATCAATTTTATGTTCAACAGTGGGTTAGGCTCTATAGGGAATAGAAAGGAAGAAGATAAATTTCCCCTCTCTAGGATCCTGCAGTCTGGCTGGCAAGTCAGAGTGTATCTACTAGAAGTCATAATGTACAATCTAGAGTGTGGACAGGACCAGCATGCTTTATGTTTGTGGGTATGTTTCAGGGAACCCTTGGGCATCTCATAATAAATAATCATAAGACATCCAAAAGTTATGATATAAACATCATTGATATAAGCTCCTCCCAGTTTACTACTTCTGTTTCTGTTCTTCTTTTTGGAAGCTATTCATCACTTAACAAATAATAAAAACTCCTTTCTTGAACATGTTATCCTTTAAGCCCATTCCTTTAATGCTAAAGAATGCAAGTGGACCTCAGGAAGGCTGGAACTTAGAATTAGAAAGCTGTAGGGAGAGCCATGGATGACCTCACTCCATTTCCCATTCCTGCTTCTCACTGCAGGTCTGATTCATCTTCTCTCTGCTGACGCTCTCTCTGCTCCTAAAGCTGCCTGAAAAAATATGACCACCCAGAGTAGAATATGATTACTAAGCATTTTCTTAGCCTTGAGTTCCTCTTGGTTTTCCTTTCTCAACACTGTGCATGTATTATTTTTAATCCTTACAACAACCATTCAAGACTGAAATTACTCTTTCTACATTATAGATGAGGAGACTGAAGCTGAGAGAGACTATGGCCTGCTAAGTCACTGTCAGCTGCTGGGGATGCAGAAATGAAAACCCAAGGCCTCTGCCTTCATGGACTTCATAGTACAACGGTGAAGCAGATATTTATCATTATAGGTATAGACATCAATTAGTTATTACAAAATTCTGTAAGAAGCACTGTAATAGATGTGTAAACACTGAATTGTAACACAAAGGATGATGCCTGGAGAAGTACAGAGAGCACTGTAGAAAGGACATTTGAACCAACTTGGAAGAATGTGCAGCTCTCCAGATACAAAAAGGGGGGGAATGACATTTCAGGTTTTAGAGGCACAGAGTATTTATTATTTATAGGAAAAGCAGTGCTGTCCATGTTTCCCTTTGAACCCATGGCTCACCTTCTGAACTGGCAGCCAAGCTCAGATGTGCTTTACGTGAGCTTGGCTATAGGCCCTGCTGAAATGGTTCAAAATAATCTGATTTCCAGTAAGCCAGAGAAAAAAACACTTGAGACCAATATTTGTTATAAAAATTCAGTCTTGGGGGGCGGAGCAAGATGGCAGAGGAGTAGGAGACCTGGATTTCGTCTGGTCTCAGGAATTCAGCTGGATAGGGATCAAACCATTCTGAACACCTACGAACTCAACAGGAGATCAAAGAAAAGAATAGCACCAACTCTCTGAACAGAAAAGCGACCACTTTCTGGAAGGTAGGACTTGCGGAGAAGTGAATCCGAGGCGATATTCGGGAAGTTAGAAGGCGGGGGGGAGGGGGCCTCTGTCAGCTGCTACTGGCAAGTGATAGAGCAGCAGAGCTCGAAATCGGAACTTTTAGAAGTCTGCTCCGCTGAGGGACGTCACTCCAGTGGCTAAGCGGGGGGTGAAACCCTCCCGTGTGGTTCAGGACCCTCAGGGTTACAGAAAGACCGGGGGTGCCTGAGTGTGGCAGAGCTCCCAAGGATCAGAGTGGGGAAGCCGGCTGCAGAGATGGAGCTGAGGAGCGGGCTCTTAGCTCTGTGTTGCCATAAACCATGATCCAAGGCACAGTCGGGCCACTGTTCTTCCAGCAGGGACCCAACAAGCAGCAGATCTGGGGAGACTCCCCTTCCTCCCCTAGAGGAGCAGTGCAGGAGCACACCACAGGGATCTGCTGGGTTTGGAGACTTCACACAGGGTCGGGTGCCAGAGACAGAAACGCTCGGTCACAGGCCAGATGAGCATGGAGTGCAGCCGGAGACCAGGGAGACAGGAGTGATTGACTGCTTTTCTCTGGGGGACGCACTGAGGAGTGGGGCCCCGAGTTCTCAGCTCTTCCGGGACCAGAGATTGGGAGGCTGCCATTTCACTCTCATCCTCCAAAGCTGTACGAAAAGCTTGCAAGGAACAAAAGCTCCTGAGAGCAAACCTGAGCAGATGACTTAGCCTGGCCCCGGCAAGGGCGGGGCAATTCCACCTCTAGCAAAGACATCTGAGAACCACTGCAACAGGCCCCTCCCCCAGAAGATCAGCAAGAACAGCCAGCCAAGACCAAGTTTACTGATCAATGAGAATGGCAGAACTCCAGCACTAAGGGAATACTGCACATAGAATTCATGGCTTTTTTCCCATGATTCTTTAGTCTTTCAAAGTTAATTTTTTTTAAACTTTCTTTTTCTTTCTTTTTTTTTCTTGAATTTTTCTTTTTCCCTTTTTTAACCAACATCTTGTCAATCCCTTTTTTTTAAAAAATCTTTTTTATTTTTCATTTTTAGAGTCATATTCTATCCCATCACAGTAGTTAACCTTATTTTTGGTATATATATATAAGTTGTTCTGTCTTTAAAATTTTGGGATACAGTTTCTTCTAACAGACCAAAATATACCCTAAATCTCTAGTGTATGGCTTTGTTCTAGTCTCCTGCCTGATCATATTCTCTCCCTTTTTT
Organism: Mirounga leonina; assembly: GCF_011800145.1. Lineage (NCBI taxonomy): Eukaryota > Metazoa > Chordata > Mammalia > Carnivora > Phocidae > Mirounga > Mirounga leonina. The sequence goes on along the minus strand of NW_023270865.1, from coordinate 25,563,983 downwards.
TTTTTAATCCTCTTCTTTCTTTTTTCAACCAACTTTTTATCAATTCCTTTTATAAAATCTTTTATAATTTTCATCTTTACAGTCATATTCCATCCCTTCATCATATTTACCCTTATTTTTGTACATATATGTTTTTCTTTCTTAAAAATTTTGGGAGGTGCTTTCTTCTGACACACCAAAATACACCCAAAATCTAGTATGTGGCACTGATCTATGCACCAGCCTGATCATATTTGATCATATTCTGTTTTTTGTTTGTTTGTTTTTATCTTTTTCTTTTTTTTTTTCTTTTCTTTTTTCTTTCTTTCCCTTTCGTTTCCCCCAGTTTCAGGTCTCCTCTGATTTATTAGTGTATATTCTGGGGGGGGGTCGTTGTTACCCTGTTAGTATTTTGTTCTCTCATTCATCTCTTCTCCTCTGTACAAAATGACAAGACAGAAAAAACCACCTCAAAGAAAAGAACAAGAGGCAGTACCGACTGCCACGGACATAATCAATATGGACATTAGTAAGATGTCGGAACTAGACTTCAGAATGATGATTTTAAAGATACTAGCTGGGCTTGAAAAAAGCATAGAAGATACTAGAGAATCCCTTTCTGGAAAAATAAAACAGCTAAAATCTAACCAAGTTGAAATAAAAAAAGCTATTAATGAGGTGCAATAAAAAATGGAGGCTCTAACTGCTAGGATAAATGAGGCAGAAGAGAGAATTGGTGATATAGAAGACCAAATGAGGGAGAATAAAGAAGCTGAGAAAAAGAGAGATAAAAAACTACTGGATCACGAGGGCAGAATTCGAGAGATAAGTGATACCATAAGATGAAACCATATTAGAATAATTGGGATCCCAGAAGAAGAAGAAAGAGAGAGAGGGGCAGAAGGTACATTGGAGCAAATTATAGCAGAGAACTTCCCTAATCTGGGGAAGGAAACAGGCATCAAAACCCAGGAGGCACAGAACCCCCTCAAAATCAATAAAAATAGGTCAACACCCCGACATCTAATAGTAAAACTTATGAGTCTCATAGACAAAGAGAAAATCCTGAAAGCAGCTCGAGAGAAGAAATCTGTAACCTACAAGGGTAGAAACATTAGACTGACAACAGACCTAACCACAGAGACCTGGCAGGCCAGAAAGGACTGGCATGATATATTCAGAGCACTAACTGAGAAAAATATGCAGCAAAGAATACTATATCCAGCTAAGCTGTCATTGAAAATAGAAGGAGAGATAAAAAGCTTCCAGGACAAACAAAAACTAAAGGAATTTGCAAACACAAAACCAGCCCTACAGGAAATCTTGAAACAGGTCCTCTAAGCAAAGAGAGAGCCTAAAAGTAACATAGACCAGAATAGAACACAGACAATATACAGTAACAGTCACCCTACAGGCAATACAATGGCACTAAATTCCTATCTTTCAATAGTTACCCTGAATGTAAATGGGCTAAATGCCCCAATCAAAAGACACAAGGTATCAGATTGGATAAAAAAACAAGACCCATCGATATGCTGTCTGCAAGAGACTCATTTTAGAACCAAAGACACCCCCAGATTGAAAGTGAGGGGGTGGAAAACCATTTACCATGCTAATGGACACCAAAAGAAAGCTGGGGTGGCAATCCTTATATCAGACAAACTAGATTTTAAACCAAAGACTATAATAAGAGATAAGGAAGGACACTGTATCATACTTAAAGGGTCTATCCAACAAGAAGATCTAACAATTGTAAATATCTATGCCCCTAACATGGGAGCAGCCAATTATATAAGGCAATTAATAACAAAAGCAAAGAAACACATCGAGAACAATACAATAATAGTGGGCGACTTTAACACCCCCCTCACTGAAATGGACAGATCATCTAAGGAAAAGATCAACAAGGAAGTAAAGACTTTAAGTGACACACTGGACCAAATGGACTTCACAGATATATTCAGAACATTCCATCCCAAAACAACAGAATACACATTCTTCTCTAGTGCCCATGGAACATTCTCCAGAATAGATCACATCCTAGGTCACAAATCAGGTCTTAACTGGTACCAAAAGATTGGGATCATTCCCTGCATATTTTCAGACCACAATGCTTTGAAGCTAGAACTCAATCACAAGAGGAAAGTTGGAAGAACTCAAATACATGGAGGCTAAAGAGCATCCTACTAAAGAAAGAATGGGTCAACCAGGAAATTAAAGAAGAATTTAAAAAATTCATGGAAACAAATGAAAATGAAAACACAACTGTTCAAAATCTTTGGGATGCAGCAAAGGCGGTCCTAAGAGGAAAGGATATAGCAATACAAGTCTTTCTCAAGAAACAAGAAAGGTCTCATATACACAACCTAACCCTACACCTAAAGGAGCTGGAGAAAGAACAGCAAGTAAAGCCTAAACCCAGCAGGAGAAGAGAAATAGTAAAGATCACAGCAGAAATCAATGAAATAGAAACCAAGAAAACAATAGAACAGATCAACGAAACTAGGAGCTGGTTCTTTGAAAGAATTAACAAGATTGATAAACTCCTGGCCAGACTTATCAAAAAGAAAAGAGAAATGACCCAAATAAATAAAATCATGAATGAAAGAGGAGAGATCACAACTAACACCAAAGAAGTACAAACAATTATTAGAACATATTATGAGCAAATATATGCCAGCAAATTAGATAATTTGGAAGAAATGGATGCATTCCTAGAGATGTATCAACTACCAAAACTGAACCAGGAAGAAATAGAAAACCTGAACAGACCTATAACCACTAAGGAAATTGAAGCAGTCATCAAAAACCTCCCAACAAACAAAAGCCCAGGGCCAGATGGCTTCCCAGGGGAATTCTACCAAACATTTAAAGAAGATTACCTATTCTTCTGAAACTGTTCCAAAAAATAGAAATGGAAGGAAAACTTCCAGACTCGTTTTATGAGGCCACCATTACCTTGATCCCCAAACCAGACAAAGACCCCATCAAAAGGTTACAGACCAATATCCTTGATGAACATGGATGCAAAAATTCTCACCAAAATACTAGCCAGTAGGATCCAACAGTACATTAAAAGGATTATTCACCACGACCAAGTGGGATTTATCCCTGGGTTGCAAGGTTGGTTCAACATCCGCAAATCAATCAATGTGATACAATACATTAATAAAAGAAAGAACAAGAACCATATGATCCTCTCAGTAGATGCAGAAAAAGCATTTGACAAAGTACAGCATCCTTTCTTGATCAAAACTCCTCAGAGTATAGGGATAGAGGGTACATACCTCAATATCATAAAAGCCATCTATGAAAAACCCACAGCGTATATCATTCTCAATGGGGAAAAACTGAGAGCTTTTCCCCTAAGGTCAGGAACTTGGCAGGGATGTCCTCTATCACCACTGCTATTCAACATAGTATTAGAAGTCCTAGCCACAGCAATCAGACAACAAAAAGAAATAAAAGGCATCCAAATCAGCAAAAAAGAAGTCAAACTCTCACTCTTTGCAGATGATATGATACTTTATGTGGAAAACCCAAATACTCCACCTCAAAACTGCTAGAACTCATACAGGAATTCAGTAAAGTGGCAGGATATAAAATCAATGCACAGAAATCAGGAAGGGCAAGGGAAGCAAGGGCAAAAATGAACTATTGGGACTTCATCAAGATAAAAACCTTCTGCACAGCAAATGAAACAGTCAACAAAACCAAAAGAAAACCGACCAAATGGGAGAAAATATTTGCAAATGACATATCAGATAAAGGGCTAGTATCCAAAATCTATAAAGAACTTATTAAACTCAACACCCAAAGAACAAATGATCCAATCAAGAAATGGGCAGAAGACATGAACAGACATTTTTCCAAAGAAGACATCCAAATGGCCAACAGACACATGAAAAAGTGCTCAACATCACTCGGCCTCAGGGAAATCCAAATCAAAACCTCAATGAGATACCACCTCACACCAGTCAGAATGGCTAAAATTAACAAGTCAGGAAATGACAGATGTTGGCGGGGATGCGGGGAAAGGGGAACCCTCCTACACTATTGGTGGGAATGCAAGCTGGTGCAACCACTCTGGAAAACAGTATGGAGATTCCTCAAAAAGTTGAAAATAGAGCTGCCCTATGACCCAGCAATTGCACTAGTGGGTATTTACCCCAAAGATATAAATATAGGGATCCAAAAGGGTATGTGCACCCCGATGTTTATAGCAGCAGTGTCCATAATAGCCAAACTATGGAAAGAGCCAAGATGTCCTCAACAGATGAATGGATAAAGAAGATGTGGTAGATATATACAATGGAATATTATGCAGCCATCAAAAGGAATGAAATCTTGCCATTTGCAATGACGTGGATGGAACTGGAGGGTATTATGCTGAGCAAAATAAGTCAATCAGAGAAAGACATGTATCATATGACCTCACTGATATGAGGAATTCTTAATCTCAGGAAACAGACTGAGGGTTGCTGGAGTGGTGGGGGGTGGGAGGGATGGGGTGGCTGGGTGATAGACATTGGGGAGGGTATGTGTTATGGTGATGCTGTGAATTGTGTAAGACTGTTGAATCACAGACCTATACCTCTGAAACAAATAATACATTATATGTTAAAAAAAAAGAAGAAGAAGAAGGAGAAGGAGAAGAAGAAGATAGCAGGAACGGGAAATTGAAGTGGGGGGAATTGGAGGGGGAGATGAACCATGAGAGACTATGGACCCTGAGAAACAAACTGAGGGTTCTAGAGGGGAGGGGTGTGGGGGGATGGGTTAGCCTGGTGATGGGTATTAAAGAGGGCACGTATTACATGGAGTACTGCGTGTTATATGCAAACAATGAACCATGGAACACTACATCAAAAACTAATGATGTAATGTATGGTGATTAACATAACATAATAAAAAAAATTTATTTTGGCAAAAAAAAAAAATTCAGTCTCTTACTTCTTTAGTTTTCTCTCTCTCTTTTTCTCTTCCCTGTACCCTGCCCCAACCACAATATAAATCAGCACAGACAACAATGTGGGATTTGACAGTAATTGCTATTAGTTTTGAATAATGAATACATACCAAGACTTGGGCATTACAAAAGTTGTTGTGTTGTACATTATACTTTTTTTAGGATATCCTTAGGTATATTTGTGTTTTCTCTATCTTACAGCCTATCTCATACCGGTCTGCATAGAACTTTTGGAATATCCCACCAATAAGATGACTGTGTTCTGTACAGACTTATTTGGTAAGGTATGGGTTACAGAGTCTTGCATATGTCTCTTCAGAAATAAGGCTGAAATGTAGGTGCTACCTATACACAAAACAGCTCAAGACTGTCTCTAACTTGCTATAAATGAAGAAAAGTACTGATTTTCACTACTTATAAGGTGCATTTTCTCATAGCTAAGTATATCCTCAGAGATGTTTAAATAAAAAGTTTTCCTTAAGTCATAAGAAATCTTAATAAGCAAGAAACATTTATTACATAAAACATTATATTTAAGTTTCCATAGAATTGTACCTGAAACTTTATAAACTCAATCTATTCCTTAAGCTCTGAAGAAGATGGGTGGGTATTTCTATAGAATGCTCTTTCAGCTTAGCATTTGTCAGCAGGACAATTCAACTTGAATGTCTTTTCCACATGGCATTGTTATCAGAAATAGCCCTATCTTTTTTGAACCCCAGGTCTTGCTGCTTCAGGACATAAAAAGTATTTCATGCACTAAACTACCTCATTTTATCTATTGTAACTAAAAATCAACTAGTCCAGAGGGACTCAGGTAAACGCGAGCACAAATGTATTTAATATGTTGCCCCACTAACCTTCAGCACCAATGGAGACTGTATACAATGATGGCATATACATTTTTTAAACATTTTTTTGTCCAGGTAATTTTATGTATATGTAATAAAAAAGTGAAAAAATATATATGGTAAGGTGAGAGTAAGTCTTCTTCCCATTACCCCCAGCCATATAGCACCATCTCCAGAGGCAATTACCATATCCAAACTTTCTCTATCCTACCAGAGATATTATGCACATGTGTGAGTTTATGTACATGACCATTGCTTTGACACAAATGGTGGCAAATAATATACAGTGTTTTGCATCTTGCTTTTTCATTTAATATATCTTGGAGTTGTTGCATATCAGCTCATGTAGATCTGCCTCATTCCACTTAATTGCTGCTTAGGATTCCATTATTTCATTGCACTGTAATTTATTTACCAGATCTCTATTAATGGAAGTTCATGTTATCTCCAGCTTTTTGCTAATACAGACAAAATGCTCTGGTGAATAAACTTTGAGTATGTATGGGAATATTTGTCAGATAAATTTCTGGAAGCAGAATTGCTGGGTTAAAGATAGGGAATGGAAGTAAAGGCATTTTTGAGTAAAATCTCAGAAATGATCAGAGATTTTGTTCCTTAGCTTAGCTCTATGTCTGTCTTTCTTCGTTCTGTCTCTTTCCTAGGGATTCCTTAGCTGAGACTATAGTACATCTCATTCTACTTTATTTCTAGTACAATGAATTCTTTTGTCTTTTTATTCTATCTGTTCCATCAACCATCAAATCTGGATCAACCAAAAAACATCTGCCTTCTTCGCTACTACACCTAGACTGCTAACTGTTTGGGGGAGACACATGTAATTTGGCTCTATTAGAAACTTATGTTTTCTAAGATCCTTTAGAGACTCCATTATACTCAGAAATCCTTTTACTTACACCTATCTTATTGTCCTACTTTCAGTATTGGCCATTCCACTAGCTGACTATATTTATAACTTTCTATCTTACTTGTACCACTACAGGAAATTGCTTGGTTTCCCACTTCTTAGAGAAACACAGTTCACTAGCTAAGAACCCCCTTAATTCCTCTTTTAACACTCAAAATTTCTACTTGAAATTCTCAGTGATCTCAAAACAAGAGTTTCCCTTTCACTATCCAGTGCTAATCTTGCAATGTACTCCTTATTCCCACTACCTCTCTACTGATTTTTTGTACTCTCTTGTATAAATAAATTCTTAAAAATCCACTCTCTACCCTTTATTCTCCTCCAGCTATTGCTTCCCATTTCTTCGCAAATATCATTCTTAAGAGAACAGGCCAAAGAATAGATATTGGTACCACTGTTTAAATTCCTATTCACTGAAGAATAGGTCCTGCCTCTACCACAACACCAAAACTACTGTTGCTATGATCTCCAGAAAGTGTCAAATTTCTAAGACTTTTGAGCAGTCTTGGGCATCATCATACTTGAATTTCCTCCCTTGATTTGCCTTGAACCCCAACCCCTCCAGCAAAATTTCTGTTGTTTTTATTATAATTTATCTTTTTGTTTTCCTTTCCTTTTTAAAAGTAAACTATTCTGATTTCTTTCTGACTTTAGGTCTTTAGGTCTATGTTCCCTAGGATTAAGTTCTCGTCAAGCTTTTCTTCTCACTTTTTTTTTGTTTGTTTCCTGTTATTATGGCATGAAGTCTAAATTCTTCACTCTAATTTTTTTAATTGAAGTATACTTGACACACAATGTTACATTAGGTTTAGGTGTACAGCATAGTGATTTCACAACTCTATACATTTTGCTATGCTCACAAGTGTTGCTACCATCTGTCACTGTACAACACTACATTACAATATCATTGACTATATTCCTTATGCTGTACCTGTCATCCCCAAGAGTTATTCATTCCATAACTGGAAGCTTGTACCTCCTACTCTCCTCTGCCCATTTTGCCTATTCTTCCAACCACTCTCATGTGGCAACCACCAGTTTGTTCTCTGTATTAATGGGTCTGTTTTTGCTTTTTTTATTTGCTTTGTCTTTTTTTTTTTTTAGGTTTTTTTTTTTTTTTTTTAAGAGAGAGAGAGGGTGAGCATGAGCAAGCATGAGCAAGGTGGGATGGGCAGAGGGAGAAGCAGACTCCCTGATGAGCAGGGAGCCCAACGCAGGGTTCCATCCCAGGACCCCAAGATCATGACCTGAATCAAAGGCAGACACTTAACTGACTGAGCCACCCAGACGCCCCTGCTTTGTCTTTTAGATTACACATATAAGTGAAATCATATGGTATTTGTCTTTCTTTGTCTGACTTATTTTACTTAGCATGATGCCCTCTTAAGTTCATCAATGTTGTCACAAATGACAAGATCTCATTCTTTTTTATGGTTGAGTAATATTCCATCATATATATATGTTTATATATACACACCACATCTTCTTTATCCATGGGTCTATTGATGGACACTTATGTTGCTTCCATACCTTGACTATTGTAAACAATGCTGCAGTAAACATAGGAATGCATATATATTTTCAAATGAGTGTTTTCATTTTCTTTGGGTAAATACCAGTGGTGATCCTTTATTTTAAAAAACCTTGTCCCTTACTTTTTAGCTTCCTGATTCAATCATCTTCCTCTGCACTGAGCCAATGGCTAAGATGATGATGATCATAACAAAGTGAAGGAGGAGGAAGACTTAACCTGAGTAATAGCATATTTCAAGGTACAGAGGTTCTTCTTTTTTTTTTTTGTGGATGTTGTCATGAGGAATGTGAATTTTGGAAACACTGAACATATTCATTAAGTAGAGATGGAGAAAAGTTGTTGCTTCTGTATCCCATACTATGAAAGGAACATGTGGTCACCAAATGTAATGAAGTAGAACTCCAGGTTTTCACTGTTTTCAACTTTTGAACCTGTCTTTTGTCCCCAACCACCAGGTCCCTTTTGCATGTTACCCCCTCCCAGAATACACCCCACACCATTTCCAAGATGATGTTTTTAGACTCATGGCTGTATCTTCTTTTCTTTAGTCTTAGCCATTTGAAACAGAACTCCAATTTATAAAAGTTGTGAAGTATTTGGGGGTAATAATAGTGTCAGTTATTTTTTGTCTGTTCAGCTTTCTCAAACTTGAAGAAAATAAGCAATTTTGTGAAAATATGTAAATATGTATTATCTTCACCAGCTACTGCTTGACTTTCCTCTTCAGTCATTCTGGAACTCTGGGTCCAGTTCAAGCTCCTTTCCTGCTGGGCCTGTGTATATCCCCAGCTTTGGTCTCACATGCTGTAGACCATGTGCCCAGCTCCACTATTCCCTTTGCCAGATGCAGCCAGTTTTATAAATGAAATTATACATTTGAACCAGATGAGTTTGGCTTGGTGATTGGCCCTGTACATAGTCTACAATTTGGGTCAGACTTATGAACAGTTTGGTGAATTTGGCATCATATTTGGGGAAGTGTGGATTGTCTTAAAACTCCAGAGAGAAAGCTTTAGGATCTCAGACATTCCATCTTTTGTGAGCTTCCAGAAAAGGCCACCCTCAGCTGGCATGGAAGAGAGGGCTTATTTTCAAACTATTCAAGTCATGTTGTGACTAGAATTTGAAGTCTGGTACAAAACCATGAAAACTGAAGAGATAATTTGCACTGATCCTGGAATAAGCAGCTTCACTCTACTGTATAGTGACTCTGGTGTAGATGGTCCAGGAAGATATTTCTATCACCGAACCATAATTTTATGAAAGAGTTTACTTAAGCTATTTGTATTCCTTAGAATAAATGTCATTTCTAAAATGTGAGAAAAAATAAGTCCAAGTGAGTTAGTTGAGGGAAGACACTGGCCTGATCCCTTGTATCAATTAAAAGAGATTGGTAGGTTCCAAGGTATAGGATACCTCTGTGCTGCTGCTTGTTGGCTTTGGGAGGAATGAGACTTCAGTTAGGATCTCAGTGCTAAGGCCTGAGAAATTTTCCATCCCACATTTTTAAAGAATCATAAAGCAGCTTGAAAGAAAGCCTCACTCACTCACCCGGAAACCTCCACTGAAAATAAATAATTGAAACCATAGCTGAGCATGATTAATGAAGATACATTATAATAATTTATTATACTGTTTTTGGAGTGCTGTTTTTCCTCTATTTTTTCTCATCCGTCTCCTATATTACCTCTACTACTACTCTGGAGACTGAGCAAAACGCAGATGTTAAGAACATAAAGATATCAAAAAGTTAGTTTTGGCTGAGTTAGCAGTGACCACATTACAGATCTCAGATTTTCCCTCCCTTCATGTGGCTTTTTTGTAGGCTGGACAATAAATTTACTAGTATGAAGTTAATTCATATATGATCCAAACATGCTGCATTGGATAAAAGGGAGTAACTGTGGATAGGTCTGCAGGGAACTTCTAGATCAGACTCAAGTATGGATGGAGGGACCCTCAAATTTAGACGAAACTTTTCAAATCTGGCAAATGCTTTGCTAAAGACATTTGTAAAATTCTTAAAACAAATAAGAGAAAGTCCTCCTTTTGCCTAATTACCACATACATTTTCATAGAGGAAGTCTTATAAAGTAATTATAGTTCATTAATGCTGGTTCTATTCACCTGACTATATCTCTACCTTTTGGTTATGGTATTGCCTTTTTAACATTAAAGAACCTTCTAATTGCACCACCTACCCCTTGCATTTATAAAGCCTTGATGTTTAAAAGTGTTTAATTTCATACAGATGATCTAAATTCATCCTAAAATTGTGCTAAAATGGTGTTTCTTATTTAGATTGTTAAAGTTCTTGTCTAGCAAAGAAGGGCTTCTGTAGTTTTTTTTATCTCAAAAGAGTATATTTAGAGCAATGATTCTGAACCTTGGCTTCACATTAGAATCATCTGAGGAGCTTTAAAATATTCTGATGTTCAGGCTGTACCCCAGACCACTTAAATCAGAATTTTAGGACATGGTACCATAGTACTTTCCCTAGATGATTTCAATGTGTAGAAATCATCCCTAGATAATTTCAAGGTTGAGACTACTGATTTAGAAAGGTAGCACATTGTGATGAAACCAGTTCCTTGGTTGGCATTCCATTTCCAGCACTAAATTCACTCATTCAAAAATATTTGAACATCTAATAAAAAAACAAAATTCCTAATATACATTGGTACATTCAATATATGGGTGGAATTGTTATAGTAATGATAATATCTATTAATAAAAGTATTTTATGAATGGCATTATACACATATAGATACACAGATATATTAGTTTAATTAGATTGCATTTTAAGTGCCTTGCTATGCTTCACCGTTAAATTATGTATGCTGCATTCATAAGGATGACAAAACCAAATAGACATATCTCACCCACCTTTGAGCAGGTTTTTACCTTGTACTTCCCTTAAAGTGACTATTTTAATTTTACTTTGGATTATATACATATTATCTTTAGCAATGCAGGGAAAAATTTATTCTTTGTTATATGCTAAACTCTAAGCTTCTTGAAAATAGAAAATGTTTTCTTACTCATGCTGGCCTCCTTCTCTTAGCATGGTGCATCACTCTCCATGATGCTAGCATGTAACCTGTTTTCTATAGCCAATGTTATAAATAGGTTGCATTATATTGGTTTGGCCATATTGGGGAGGTGATTAAAGGTAGGATATTGGATGAATTATAAATTGTACATCCATTTGGCTATGTGTGTGTGTGTGTGTGTGTGTTTGGAAAGAGATTTTCTATTAAAAGAAACTGTGCTTAGCTTAGTTTGTTCCTTGGCTCATGGTCTCTTGCAGTAGGCATTTTCCTTAGGGTTGTCAGAAGACTGATCTTGTGGGTGGTCTGCCATACTGAATTTGGGAACTAAGATCTCAGATCCAAGGCCCTCATCCCATAATGCCAGCAGACGGTACAGTCCATCAACACCTAATTACTTCCTAGTAGTTTGAACCCACAATCTTTTTTGGTTTGGTACCAGAATCAACTTCAGAAGATGTTGAAGAAAGAATGTCTGGAATTGGGAGCCTAAATATGTAGACTTTCCTTTGGGAGGTGATTGATCAGAAGAACATTTGTTATCCACAGTACTTACAAATGACAACTTTGAGGAGGAAAGGCTCTCTGACCTCATGGCAACTGTTGCTGTCCACTAAAATTTCTGCTCTGATTGCTTTTTAATAAGAATTTGAGATGGAAACCAGTTAATTAAAAAGATATAGTCCTTTTAACTATCAACTGGCTGTACCTCTAACCACCCTGCACCAGACTGCACTTGCAGCTATGTCTCCACAGAACTGAATCCATGACCTGTTCTACAGTAACTTAGGGGAGACTCTAAAACAAGGGTAGGGAGTGTTTCTGAAAAATGGTCTTTTAAAACAAAGAAAATATTTTTTTAAAGAGTGATGAAATACAAGAGTATCCATAGTTTTTGCTTTTCTCTAATAAATTTATAGCCATGTAGAACATGATATAAAAATGCTAGGAACTATAAATGGGCTAAATTATTTTATTCTGCTATTATGGGGAAATCACTCTCAACAAATTTTATATCCTAATTAATATCACAAACCCCACAACACCCACAAAGACAAAAGCCATGTAAATCTATTTAGGAGGCAGAAGCAGAAAAATAGTGGTAGATAGATGACAACTTCCTCCTTCTCTTAATGCCCTAAGGAAACATATTGGTTTCCTATAGAGGGACTGACTAGCTTTCTTCTAATATGTATTAATTATTTTATTAAAGTTATGCTTAACAGAGTAATATGACTGTGTATAAAATTGTGCTGAAGATATTTCACCATTGCCAGAGGAGATGTTGGTCCTAATCAGTATCAACCCTAAGTATATATGAGCATCTTCTAGTAAAACTAAGTTAATTTTTGAAAGGAAAAAGGTACATTTAATCCTGATTCTTAAAGCTAATTTAAAGAATAAAAATCCTTTAGGTCTGAAAAGTAATACTGATTGTCAGCAAATATTGTTAATTTGGACGTGTTACATGGACTAGGAGATATTGAAAAAGGAAGAAAGGAATCTGAAGTTTCCATACCACAAATATCAATCAATATTTAGAATTTGAATGTATCAGAATTCCAAAATAATTCTTCAATCAATAGTTTCTGGTATATATCTTACCTGAGGAAAGAAGAGGCAAGAGCCTGTTGAAAGAACAACTTAATGGTACTATTTCCCATCCCCACCCAAATACCTATGTGAAGACCTATTCCTTCTTCACAATGGTATTCAGACATCTCTGATGTACAGATTTTTGCATTCACATAACAAATTTCTCCTGGTTTTCCCCCACTATTAATCAGCTACTCCTGATTTGCTGCTATCAATCAAATATTGCATCATTAATCCATTTAGAATAAAAGTGTAATACATTTTGTAGTAAAATTTTGTTAAATCCAAAAGATCCTGTTTATCCCTGTATGATGGGAAAACACCTGCATTTTATTTTATTTTATTTTTTTAAGATTTTATTTATTTATTTGACAGAAAGAGACACAGCGAGAGAGGGAGCACAAGCAGGGGGAGTGGGAGAGGGAGAAGCAGGCTTCCTGCCGAGCAGGGAGCCCGATGCGGGGCTCGATTCCAGGACCCTGGGATCATGACCTGAGCTGAAGGCAGACGCTTAACGACTGAGCCACCCAGGTGCCCCAAAACACCTGCATTTTAGAGGGTCATTCTAACTAAGTCTAAGAACACCCCACTTGACATTGTAATGCAAATAATTTTTGAAAACCACAGTTTTTTAAAAACAAAACCCAATTAATGCTATAACTGAAGAGACACAAAGCAAAATGCAAGCCAATGCAAGCCACATCATTTTTTTCTAAGAGTTGCAAAATTCAATTAGAAGAATTTTTTTTTTTTAGAAGAATATTTTAAATGGTGTTTTAAGGTGTTTTAAGATTAGCCTTGGGTCTTCCTCTAGACTTTATAATATATATTTTGTAAACTATTTCCTCTGTTCACCCTCATCTTTCCTCACATTTAGCACTGATTTAGATTATTTGGAATGGAAAGGTTTCCCTTTCTTTAAACAGATCTTTCTAGAAGGGAAGTTTTACTGGACTCCCTTCCTAATTGGTAAGAGATACTATGTAATTCTCAGTATTCCCCACCAAGAACTTTACTAGCATGATTGATCTATTTGGCGTTAATCTTCCCTTTACTCTGTTTTGTGATCTAGCGTATGTTGGGGCCGTGCCTGAGAGAGCCATAGCACCAGTTTCTACCATAAAAATATTCACTTCTAGTGAAGTTTTCAAGTTCAGCTTCTTACTGTTTGTATGAAGACAAAATATAGCTGACCCAAAGATATTCTAATAGCACATCGTGGGAAGACCAACCAGCCAAAAACATCATCTGATGTTCATTTTGTTCCCTAGTTTAAGGAGAGAAAAGCAAATCACACCTTATATGTAATGCCATAAATGTGCTTTCTTTGGTCGATTATGAAGAGCGGCATTGGATTTTAATACGTTGATCTTTGACTTGTGGGGGTGAGACATTTTATAATCATCTGATCATCTGGTTTGCTTCCAGTGTAATCATTAATTAAGGTATAAAAACATAATGAAGGCAACATGGAAAGTATTAATATTAATATATGACATTTACTGAATGTCAGCATTGCCCTAGGAATTGTACAAAGCACAAAATTAAAGTGCCTGCCAGTTAGCTTAGCATACATCTGCCAAATTTTTTAAGCAATTATAAATTTTTTTAAAAGACCTAGAAAGTGTCTTTATAATCAAAAAAATTTGGCTAATCCTTTCACCAAAGTCCTTTATCATTGATCTATTTTAATAGTAACTGCTTAGAAATACTATTTCCATTGTCTTAATAAGTGTGCCAGAGTGAACTGGAATAACTAAATCTTCCTGTCAAATTAGCAATGGAATGAGGGGTGAGGGGTGAATAAAAAGCCCTAACAAAAACTAATTTTAGGGGTGCCTGGGTGGCTCAGTCGGTTAAGCATCTGTCTTCGGCTCAGGTCATGATCCCAGGGTCCTGGGATCAAATCCCACATCAGGCTCCCTGCTCAGCAGGGAGTCTGCTTCTCCCTCTCCTGTTCCCCCTGCTTGTGTTCACTCTCTCTCTCGATGTCAAATAAATAAATAAAATCTTAAAAAAAAAACTAATTTTAATCTTAAGAGCCAACTAAAGGCGAGATTGTGTCTCATCCTAATAAGCCTTTTGGTGTAAGTCACTGTATGTTACTATATGTTCCCTAGCTGAAACAGATTGTGAGCATGAGGCTGATTTTTGAATTCTGCAGTGATTTCACTGACCACATATTCACAAAAAGGGAAAGCCAATAACTATGCTTACAAGTACTTTCTGTGCTTTTAAAGTATAGAAGTCCTATCTCCCTTTTTCTATTTATGACTAAATTGATCCCCGCCCCCCCCCAAAAAAAGGAGGAGGAGGACGAGGATGGGAATTGGGGAAAGAGGCAGAGAAGTCAGTCCACATATGCTACCTGTTTTCTTCACTCACTCTTCTTATTCCCAACTTGACATCCACTCTTACAGGGGAAACGGTTAGACGTCTGCTTTCAGCTCAGGTCATGATCCCAGGGTCCTGGAATCGAGCCCCGCATCAGGCTCCTTGCTCGACGGGGAGCCTGCTTCTCCCTCTACTGTTCCCCCTGCTTGTGCTCTCTCATTCTCTCTGTCAAATAAATTAATAAAATCTTTATTTAAAAATCTCTTCTAAACTTTGATTACCAAATCGAAAGGCTTTTACATAGTCTTTACTTTTTTACTTTTACTTAGTCCTTGTTTTCATGCAGAATATGAAACAGTTGACACTCAGTTGATACCGTTGAACAGCCTCTTACTAATTTCTCTTTCCAAGGCTTTGTGACACTGCTTTCTCCTGGGGTTGCATTGCCATCTTCTTTTAATATCCTTTACTGCCTCCTTATCTTTTTCCACCCTCTAAACAGGCATTTCTATAAATTCTATTCTTGATGTCTTATTTACTTTGTCTTCAGCAACTCCTTTTATTCCTGTGCTCACCATATGAATTTAACTGTGAGGTCTAGTCCACACCTCTGTGATCTCCCTCTTGTCCCTCTGCTCCAATCACACTGTCCTTTTTGGCATATCTTGTATTTGTCAACACAGCTCTCACCTCAGAGGTTTTGCATTTGATGCTCTCTTTACTTGGACTGTTCTTCCCCCAAGTATCTGAATGGCTTGTTTCCTCATCTCCTTCAGCTCTCTGCTGAAATGTAACCTTACAGGTAAGGTTGTAAAACAGTAATTCTTACTCTCCACCCTCACTTTCCTGTCTTATGTTTCTCTATGCTATTTAATACTATCAGAAATATACATTTTTTGTTTGCTTATCATCTGTCTCCCCATCCTGTAATATGTACCTCATAAAGGCTGGAATCTTTATCTGTTTTGTTCACTGCTATATTCTCAGTGCTTAGAACTGTGCCTGGCACAAAATAGGCCTCAGTAAATATTTGTTGCATGAATGAATGAGTTAGCAGAGTTATAAGAAAGTCAAACTCTTCATAGCTGATGCCATAGGGATAATTGCAGTGGGGCATCTTTGTGGGTCACCTTTCAGACTATGGTATGAAGATTTGTGTGGAAGTGATTTATCAAGGCACTTCTCTAGAGATACTGCTGGAGAAAACAGAAATAATTAGGCAGGAGATAGCCCTGAAACTGACTCCAGTGCTTTTGCCTGGAAAGCTCCTTACAGGTGAGATAAATTAGTCAAACATCAGTTTTATAACAGTCCTGAGTTCAGCTGAATTAATACTTTTATCATTAACAATCTGAATTTTATTAATATGGCCAAACACAGTTTATTAAGAAAATCAGTAACGTGTGGAAGCCAACTAAGATTTTAAAATTTCATGGTCTTGGCAGGTCTTTTTTTTTTTTTTTATGTTATGTTAGAGTACATAGAATACATAGAGTACATTATTAGTTTTTGATGCAGTGTTCCATGATTCATTGTTTGCGTATAACACCCAGTGCTCCATGCAGTACGTGCCCTCCTTAATACCCATCACCAGGCTAACCCAGCCCCCCACACCCCTCCCCTCTAGAACCCTCAGTTTGTTTCTCTGAGTCCATAGTCTCTCATTTTGCCAATAACCAAATGATACGCCACTACAGATCACAAGGTTCTTATTTTGAATTTTCACTACATTCATACTGGACTCTTCTAAGACCAGCATATGGTCTCCCCATTATTTTTTATGTCCATAGGCCCATAAATCCCATGAAACAAAAAAAGTCTTCATAAAAATATTCTGTCAAAAGGCTTTCTGTTAACAAAACTAATTCTTTTTTTACACTCCTGAAAATTTGTCATAAAATTCAGAACTCTCTGAAGTCTGGTTAATTCACAGAACATTAGCTTGCTTTCAAGAAAGCAAATATCACAGTGAGTTCAAAGTAAAATTTTCGGGCACAAGAGTATATAGCCATGTCAGAAAAGGCTTTATTTTAAAATACTTCCTTTGAGGAACATTTGTCTAGACATGTCTTCTTGCCTCATGTGAAATTAATAGCTTAAAAAGAACTCTGTGAATGGTTCCAAATGCAAACTTTAAAATTGTTGAATAACTTAATAAGGATGCATTTCATTCCTGGTTTACCAAATATGGTTTTGACAATGCTTCCAACAGTCAAGATGGTTTCTGTAATGGAAAATGCCACATTATTTAATAATAATGGCACCCTAAAAGGACTGTAAATGCTCTTTAAGATATTACCTGCACAGACCATCTATTTAGTATTAGAAAAATAAGCTGATTAGAGTGTCTTTTGAAATCATTAATGGAGTAGAGAAAGGTTTTCTAACTTAGAAAAAGTCCTAAGTCACAGAAAAAGTCTGAGCCTTTCCTCTATTAGCAAACAGAACTGTTCATCTGTGCAAGAATTGAGTGAAATAGCATTCGTCTTTATGACATGGGCACACACTTTGATGGAGAAAGTAGACTCACTGAAATTCTACACACAGTATCTGTGTCTCAGATACTCTTGCATTTCTTGTCTTATTCAGTCCTCAAAAACAACCTTGTCAGATAGGGATAATTATGTGTATATTACTGATTTAAAAAAAAAAAACTTCTAAGAGATTCAGAGACTTGTGGCCAAACTGGAATTTGAACCCAGGTCTTATGACTCCATAGCCAGTGTTCTTTCCCCTAAACCACACTATCCCATGAGTCTATCCAGTTACCTGAGGCGAGAAATGGTATTCACAATCCCTTGGTCAAAAAATATCATTAGCACTGTCACAGATTTCAGTACTCCACCCATATTCCTTCAGAAACTTCTCACAGAAATGTTTATATTCTCTCTGCCTGTTCCAGATTCTATGGCTGTGTAACAAATTACCCCACAATTCAGTGGCAGAAGACCAACCACTTATTATGCTCAGGGATTCTGCAGTTCAGGAGT
Organism: Mirounga leonina; assembly: GCF_011800145.1. Classification (NCBI taxonomy): domain Eukaryota; kingdom Metazoa; phylum Chordata; class Mammalia; order Carnivora; family Phocidae; genus Mirounga; species Mirounga leonina. The sequence goes on along the minus strand of NW_023270865.1, from coordinate 25,545,755 downwards.
TTGAACCAGGCATGGCAGGGACAAATGGCCTCTGTCGATGATGTCTGGGCCATCAGCCAGAAGGCTGAGGGATGGAATTATTGGAAATCCACTTTATTCACATGTCTGTGGTTGATGCTGACTACAGGTTTAAATCTTAGTTGGAGCTGTCAGCCAGACATCTCCATGTGGCCTGGGCTTCCTCATTACATGGTACTTCAGTTCTAAGGGCAAGACTAGCCCAAGAGGAGTCAGAATCAGTCGGTGTAACACCTTCTTGAAGCTAGCCTTGGATTCACACAGTGTTAGTTCTGCTACATTTTGTTCATTAGAAGTGAGTCATTAAGGCAAGCCCATATTTAAAAGAAGAAGAATTTGACTCCCTTTTGTGGGCAGAGTTTTGGAGAATTTGTGAAGATTAAAATTTTTAAATTACCACAGTGCTCCTCCACCTGGCTTTGGAGTGCTTTTGCTTGCAAGAGCCTGCCCTCTGACTCCCCAGGAGGATTGCCCTCAGGTCGAGTTACTTTGTTTCCAAGCCAGAAGCACCTGAAAGTTGATATGAGGAAACCCTTTTTCACAGGGTAGAACATAACTCACATTCTGATCCCGCAGATTCCAAAGAAGCTACCCTCCACAGAGCTTTGCTTAAAAACACACCCTTGTTTGGTTTCTTTTTTCCCCCTTAATACATTTTTGTACACAAATTTTCATCTCATGGTCCTTTCCCTGGGAACTCAACGTATGACAGGGATGACTAGCATATCTGCAAAATGATTCTGACTTTGAAAGGCAAATTCTGATGGTACCATCTTTGCTGTCCTAATCTGCCCCCAACATGTAGCACATAGTCATATATTCTAAAGGGTTTTGCCAAGATTTATTAATTCACAGATTCTGACCATCACAAAATATTTGGAAATACATTATATTTTAAAGATCTGAGCCTCTTTTGATTGTTGAGAGGTTCAACAAGTACTTTTATTAAGCTTTCTTCTCTAGTTAATTTCCTAAAGACATACTCTCTTTGTAGTAGAGCTTTAGATTTCTCTGAGCAATCAGTTGAGCTTTCTCCCAGTAATTGCATTTGCATACATTATTTGTGCATTAAAGCAGAGAAAAAATATGTTCAATAGAATTTCCTTTGAAAGGCAGTGGATATGACAATGTGGATTATAGGTGCCATCACTAAAGACAGAGATGCAGTCATATGTAGTGAATAAGTACTTATGGAAGAAACAGCATAAAGAAGGGAGAGAGAGCAGAAGGAAAAGGAAAAGTGAAAGAGCAGGAGAGAAAATGGAGGGGAGAGTGAGGAGAGAAAAGAAGGAAAGGGGGTAGCAAAGAGAAGGTGACAGTATACTTTTCAGTGATTTCTTCACAGTGATCTCAGAATTTTTCATTAAATCTACAAATCATAATGTGGTTCATGTGTTTGGGTTTCCTGCAGAAGCAGGAATGGAGAAAAATTTTGTGTTAAGTTTGTGCAAGATGCTGAATCTAATTGATGCTGGAATGAAAACAAAAGATCCACTAGATGTTTGTCAGATATTTGCAGAGGTCATTGGGAGGCCACTGGACATTCCAGGTTCTGAAACTGGGGGTTTGGCACACTCTGTAAGGGTCAGGGAAGTCCCAATGACATCTGGGTTACATTTGTTTTTTCTCTATGAAGGGATGAGAGCAAAATGCCTTGTCATCACTGGAACCGCCACAGAGTAGCCTGGCATAATGATAAACTTTTTAATCTACTTTATGAAGGTGGTTCAGTCTGGATGTCTCTCAGGATTGTTGCCTTCAAATTTTTAATTTAGTGAAAACCTATGGCAACTCACAATTTCTACTTAAAGCAGCACTTGTGGTTCAATGAGTGAGAAGTTTTCCCAAACTAAATTTTCTAGAATCATCATTATTAAGTGGCAGTGTTGTAGTATAGATTGAGAATATTCCCTATTTCTTGTGCTTTCAGAAATATCTAGAAGGCAGGTAAATCATGTTACTTTGCCCATTTTTAATGAAATTTAATTTTCACTTGCCAGTGGTTCCAAAACAAACCCCTGAACTACCAATAGTTCATACTTCTAACAGCAATGTAGAAGCAGTGTGGAATTAGAAGTTAAATTCAGAGACATTCATTTTGGTGATACCTGGCCTACCAGTCAGGGTTCTTTGACATAGTCAAAAGGGTTGAATTGAGTAAATTTTGGAAGAGGTTATTTATAGAGCTGTAAGCAGGGCCAGGGCAACCAGAAAGGTGTGACTGAAGTACACAGGGACTATTAACAACAAGAAACCATTGTCACTACCGAGGCCTGAAGAGGCAACAACAGACAACAGTTCTACCAACAGACGCTGATGAGAACTAAAACTGGGGGAAAAGGCTACCTGAGAGGAACCGTGGCCTTAGGGGCTCAGCAACTACAAAAACTGTAGTACAACAGGGAGAGAACAGAGGAATGAATATCCCAATCTTTTTCCAATCTCCCACTGGTGCTGCTCATTGGCAAAACCTAAAAGAAAGCCAGAGAATAAAGGGCCTTGGTTAACTACTCCATAGAGGTCAGCTCCCAGCCCAAAACAAGGCAGAAAAGCTGAGAAATTAGGGGAAGGAGGTTGCTAGCAAATGGAAAATAACCAACATATCATGTTTAGAATATCATTAAAATTGACTGTTTCTTTTTTCCAATGCTGTAGGAAGCTCTCGTTTCTTTTAAACCTACCAACTACTTTTACCCCACCTGAGTTTTACCAGGTTGAAATAAACATGAAACTACGGGACAAAATTGGATAGAACTATATTGTTAGGGGAAAAAATCCTAAAATAATTTACACACTTATAAGTTCCTAACTGACTTGAAGCTTCAGTAGTGAAAATAACATGCAAACAGAAATCGAATGCAGGAGAAAGTTCTAGCTCTACCTAGAACCTAAAACCTAGGCCTCCAGTCAGATTTGGGAGGGACCTCAGAACACACCATCCATCTCCCTTGTTCTCCATGAGACAGCGTGATCTGAACATGTTGCACAACTAGAGCTATTGAATTTTAACAGCTCTTGTGTCATGCTTAGTAAAGGAATACTCTCACCTCAAAATGCAGACATGTATAAGTTTAAAATTCCTACATGAAATACTTTGGACATCTTATACAATAAGATACTGTTGGATCTACTAAGCTCATAAATTGACATTTCTTTGTATAAGAAGCTTATTTGATTGCAAGTATTAATAATAATGCTTCATTAAGAAATTAGAAATCTGAAATGCTAAACCAGAAGGGATGCTGGAACTAAAGGTATAAACTAAGGCTTACAATCACCCCTGTGTTCACTAGGAGGTATAATTCATCAAACTTATGATTATCAAAATGACAAATACACAGATATTCTTTACTCTTTGGCCATGTCCACACATTAAATCCATGTGCCAAATGGGAGTCCTTTTTTATTGTTATTATAGTGGTTGATCATTAATATTTGATCAGATATGTTTGAAAAGAATAGAACAGCTCTACATAATATGTCATCAGGGAAGTACACATTAAAACGATGATGAGATACCACTATATGCCCTATTAGAATGGCCAAAATCTGAAACACTGACAAAACTAAATCCTGGTGAGGATGGGGAGCAACAGGAACTCTCATACTTTGCTGGTGGGTATGCAAAGTGGAATAGCCATTTTCAAAGACAGTTTGGTGGGGTTTTTTTTACAAAATTAAAAATTCTTACTATACGATGCAACAAATGCACTTCTTAGTATTTACCTAAGGGAGCTGAAAGCTTATGTCCACACAAAAACCTACACGCAGATGTTTATAGCAGCTTTGTTCATAATTGTCAAAGCTTGGAAACTACCAAGATTTTTTCAGTGGGGGGATGGATAAACTGCAGTACATCCACACAATGAAATATTATTCAGCACTAAAAATAAATGAGCTATCAAGCCATGAAAAGACACAAAGAAACCTTAAATGCACATTACTAAGTGAAAGAAACCAATCTGAAGAGGCTATATACTGTATGATTCCAACTATATCACATTCTGGAAAAGGCTAAACTATAGAGATAGTAAAAAGATCACTGGTTGCCAGAGCACAGAGGATTTTTGGAGCAGTGAAAATACTCTGTATGTATTATAATGATGCAAATATTTCATTATACATTTGTCCAAATCCATAGAATGTACAACATCAGGAGTGAATCCTAAGGTAAACTATGGACTTTAGGTGATTATGATATGTCAATGTAGATTCATTCTTGGAAAAAAAAAGTACCATTCTGGTGAATGATAATGAGGAAGACTATGCATGTGTGTGGGTATGAAGTATATGAGAAATCTCAGTACCTCCTTCTCAATTGTAGCAAACCTAGAACTGCTCTAAAAAAATACAGTGTTTTAAAAAATTGAACTTTCAAGGAGCATGAGGTATATATTCCCTGCTGAGTTTGGTGTCTGGAGGCTCTGTATTCTTAATCAATGGAACTCTTTGACCTTATATAATTAGGAACTCGGGGTCAATCACTATCCAGACTGCCACAGACTAATGTACTCTAAATTTCTGGTTTTCTATTCAATAATAATTAAAGATTGTACTCACCCATATCAGTATTTTCAGAGTATAAAATTTCTCAGGTCATAGAAGAAAGAGGTAAACTTAAAATCAATTAGATATGAAACATAAAAAGTTGTACAGGGACGATTTGATTTCTGTTGATCTCATGGCCTCTTTAACTTTGCCAGTATATAAACCTACCCTCACTTGGTTCCCACTACCATAGGAATATTCTCTATAGATGTTTTAGATTTTCTTAGAGCAAGATGCTGAATTGATAAACATCTTGCAAGGAAGAGAAAGACATTAAAAGGTGGAGATGAGAAGGTTCCAAAGATGAAGTAGGCTACCTTCTAAATTTTGCCTAAGGACTCATTGTTGAGCTCTGATGTATGGACTGCTCACCATAGTATTAAACCAAACTGGGAAAATAAGTCCACCAGAGATTGACTTGACCCATTTTAGTTGTATAATAACAACTTCACATTTTCAAATTCTGGTATAGTTGTTTCTGTAGTGAAGCCCACAAGAGATTTTAGCATCTGAACTTTTAGTATCAAAGTTCATATAAATGGTTACCTGCTCCAAGATGGAATTCTTGGTATTTCTAAAATACTTTCCTTTAATGATATAATATTTATCTTTTTTGGGGGGGAAGGCATAGAGGGAGAGGGAGAGAGAGAATCCCAAGCAAGCTCCATGCCCAGTTCAGAGCCCAATGTAGGGCTCGATCTCACAACCCTGAGATCATGACCTGAGCTGAAATCAAGAGTCAGATGCTTAACTGACTGAGCCACCCAGGCACCCATATAATATTTATCTTTTACTGAGGTACAAATGAGGAAAAAACCATCCTCATTCCCTTACCCCTTTCCATTCCCCTAAATAGTTGTTTTTCTGCTGAAATGAATGGAATTCTACAAATTCCCAAGTCTTCCAAAATAATGCAGTTTTTTTTAATTAAGTTCAACTAGCCAACATATAGTACATCATTAGTTTTTGATGTAGTGTTCAATGATTCATTAGTTGTGTATAACACCAATTTATATGACAGACACATCTTTTCCTTAAATTGGGTGAACATTTTCATTTACTCAATGGGAAAAATATAAATAAAAGTGTGTAGGGAAATATTACATGCTTCCTGATTAGGAACATTATGAATTGCTCAAAACAGTTTTAGATCCTCTTGAATCGACTTTATTGTCCTTTCATCTGCCTCACACTTTAGTGGAAATGTTTTCTCTAAGAGCCTTCCTGACTATGCTGATTCCTCAAAAAAGCTTTTTCCAAATATCTTTTCATAATTGATTTCTAATTTAATTTTCTTATTGTCAGAGACTATGCTTGGTTTGATTTCAGCCTTTTAAAATTTGTTGAGACTTGTTTTATGGGCCACAAGAACATAAAACTATTGTTATTCTATAGAATGTCTATAAGTATGAAATAGGTAAGATGGTTGACAGTATTGTTCACATCTTTATAATCTTATTCATTTCATGTATGTATGTTTGAATAATTGCTGAGAAAAGAGAATTGAAACCTGCAGCTAAAACTGTAGATTTGTATAATTTCTCCTTTCAGGTTTGTCATTTTTCACCTCATGAATTTTGAAGCTCTGTTATGGGGGATGTGCACATTTAGAATTAATGTGGCACCTTTAATTAATGTGGGCACCTTTCCTGGCCCATTTTTAATTGACCTATTTATCATTGTGAAATATATCTCTTTATCTTTGATAATATACCTTATTTGAAAGCCATTTTGTCCAATGTTAAAATAGCCACTCCAGCTTTCTTTCTACTAGCTGCTCATGGCATTTATATATCCATCATTTTACTTTAAATCTATCTGTGACCTTATGTTAGAAGTGGTTTACTTTTAGACAGATATAGTGGAATCTTGCTGTTTTATCCATAATGACAACCGCTGCCCTTTACTTGGAGTATTTAGGCTGTATCATTTTAATGTAATTATCAATGCTGTTGAGTTTAGAACTACCAACTTTCTATTTTTTACTTTTCCCAATTTTTGCCCTTTTCCTGCCTTTTTAAAAAATTAAGTATTTTCTAGAATTCAGTTTTATCTCTACTACTAGCTTATTCATTTTTAGTGGCTTCTTTAGGTTTTACAGTGTAGGTTTTTAATTTACCTATCACGTTCTACCATCAAATAATATTATACCACATATGTATAAGAACCTCACAACACTACATATATATTCCCCCATCTCTTTGCTATTGTTGTCATCTATTCTGTTTCTATATGTTACAAATCTCAGTAATTATTTTTACTTGAAACAATTATCTTTTAAAGATAATTTTAAATGCTAAATATCAACTTCTTACCCACATTTTTACTATTTGTGGCATTTTTCATTCCTTTGTGTAGATATAGTTTTCTATTTGGTGTCATTTTCCTTCTACTTGAAGAATATCTTTTAACATTTCAAATAGTATAAGTCCTCTGATAATGCTTTTACTGGTACTGCTTTTTCCTTTAGGTTTAATAGAATTTTTATCTTTCATTTTAGAAGGATATTTTTGCATAGTATTCCATGTGGATAGATTTTTTTTTTCTTTGAACACGTAAACGAATCTTTTTATTTTACGTTGGCTTACATAGTTGAAGCAAGCATTCTGTGGATCCTTATCTTTGTTCCTTTCTATGTTCTCTTTGTTCTTTTTTATGTCTTTTTTTCTTTAGTTGCTTTAAAATTTTTCATTTCAGTGCCTGTTTACAGCAATTTGTGATTTGCTTTAGTATGGTTTTCTTTGTGTTTATCCTGCCTGGAGCTTATTGAGATTTTAGATCTGTAAGTTTATAGCTTTCATCAAATGTGGCAAATTTGGGACCATTACTTTTTTTTTTTTTTAAAGATTTTATTTATTTATTTGACAGAGAGAGAGATAGCGAGAGCAGGAACACAAGCAGGGGGAGTGGGAGAGGGAGAAGCAGGCTTCCCGCCGAGCAGGGAGCCCGATGTGGGACTCGATCCCAGGACCCTGGGATCATGACCTGAGCCGAAGGCAGACGCTTAACGACTGAGCCACCCAGGCACCCGGGACCATTATTTTTTTAACATTTTTTTAGGTCACTTTCCCCTCCTTTTGTAACACATACTACAATTATGATAGACCCCTCACATTATTCCACAAGACACTGAGGCTCCATTTATTTTATATTTATATATATGTATATATATTTTTTTATTTATATATTTTTTTATATTTATATTTTTAGTCTTTTTCCCTGTTAGGTATCTTTAACTTTTTTTATTTTTTTCATTATGAATGAAAATAAACACTTTAAATGGTTACAGATTTTTTATTGCAGATTCTCTGTTCATATCCTTTATCTAATTAAATTGCTCATATTTCCTTATACATTTGAGAAATTAGTCCATTGTCATTTAAATTGAAAATATTTATATTCATTCTTTATTTATTTTACTTGGAGAATATGTATGTATATTTCCATACAGAAGTCTACAAATTTTTTAACATAAGTATTCAAATTGATTATTTTCCTTTATGAATTTTTTGTTTCCCATTCTATTAAGAAAGGCCTATTTCATTTCAAGAAATAAAATAGTCTCATTTACTTTCTCATATTTTGTTTTTTTTTTAATTTTGAAGCTTAAAATTTTGATTTATCTGGCATTTAGATTTGAAAAGTGAAGTAGCAAGACTTTTTCCTATAAACATAGTTGGTTTCTCTAATACTGCTTACTGGATAATCCATCTTTCTACCCACTGATCATACTCATCACCTGAATCAGGATTAGGTTTACCTGTGAGTTAAATACTAAAAATAAAGTGACGTGCACAAGAAAAAGTATATTTCTCCCTTATAGTGGAGGCCTATAGTCTAGAGTTTATAGAGTGGCTCTACTCCATTAAATCCTCAGAGGCACACACTATCTCATTGACCTACTACCTCTAAAATGTGGGGCTTTTGGGTCCAAATCAAATGTGAGTCAAAATGCGGTGCTATTTGGTTCACATTGGTTTCATTTGTATGCTAAGCAACAGATGAAGGAGAGGATGAAGAAGAAAACAAGAAAAGGGTGTAGAGATAAATTATTTTTTAAGACAGTTTCCCAAAAGCTGCTACATAACACTTCAGCTTAAAGTTCGTTGGCCAAAAATTATTCTCTTAGCTACACATATTGCAAAAGATGCTGGAAAAAGTATTCTTCATTTTGAGCATGTATGTGCCCACCTAAAAATGATGGAACTATGGGAAAAGTTACCACTGTTTAACACAGAAGAAGGTTGTAGACTTTGGAAGGGAAAATTCAATCTGAGAGGGATTGAATAGAAAGCAATTACATTGGTGGGATGTAAATCCTTCTTTTGCATGCTGTTCTTCTGATTTTAGTTTAAGTCTGCTGAATATACTAATTCTTGTTTTGTTTTGTTTATTCTTATGTTAATCCCCATACATTACATCATTAGTTTTAGATGAAGTGTTCCATGATTCATTGTTTGTGCATAACACCCAGTGCTCCATGCAGAATGTGCCCTCCTCAATACCCACCACCAGGCTAACCCATCCTCCCACCCCCCTCCCCTCTAGAACCCTGTTTGTTTTTCAGAGTCCATCGTCTCTCATGGTTCGTCTACCCCTCCGATTTCCCCCGCTTCATTCTTCCCCTCCCGCTACCTTCTTCTTCTTCTTTTTTTTTTCTTAACATATATTGCATTATTTGTTTCAGAGGTACAGATCTGAGATTCAACAGTCTTGCACAATTCACAGCGCTTACCAGAGCACATACCCTCCCCAGTGTCTTTCACCCAGTCACCCCATCCCTCCCACCCCACCCCCCGCTCCAACAACACTCAGTTTGTTTCCTGCGATTAAGAATTCCTCATATCAGTGAGGTCATATGATACATGTCTTTCTCTGTTTGACTTATTTCACTCAACATAATACCCTCCAGTTCCATCCACGTCGTTGCAAATGGCAAGATCTCATTCCTTTTGATGGCTGCATAATATTCCATTGTGAATATACTAATTCTTGAAGAGACAGATTTCAGTTGTAGAAACTAAAGAGGAGCTGAGTATCAAAGTGAGATCAGTATGCTGTAGGAAAAAAACTGCTCAAAGATATAGGGCCCCAAAACAAAAAATTCATGGGATATAGATCCCAGAGATTTACAGAAATCTTAGGAAGGACTTTGTTAGATTATGAAATTAATGGGTTGAGGCAATCCTAAAAATATCTCACAGGTTGAGGAAACTCCATCAGATATCTGAGTTTTGAATCATTTTATCAACCCCCCCACTCCATGTATAAAATACAATAAAATCCCAAGTCATTTAGTAGCATTTTACTCAGCAGCTATTAAATTTATAGATTAATTTATGTGAATTGACATCTTCGCAATATCTAGACTTTTCTTAAACAAGACACATATTTTTACTGATTGAAGAAGAAAACTGAAGCATTTTAATTTTCTTTTTTTTAAAGTTTATTTATTTTAGAGAGAGAGAGAAAGCATGCGTGAGAGTGGGGGGAGGGGCAGAGGGAGAGGGAGAAAATGTCACGCAGACTCCATGCTAAGTGCAGAGCCCAACATGGGGCTCAGTCTCATGACCTTGAGATTGTGACCTGAACCGAAATGAAGAATGGGACACTTAACCGACTGAGCCACCCAGGCATCCTATGAAGCATTTTAATTTTCTTCTTACAGAAGAAATTTATTGCTGGATATTTTCTCTCTGTAGTTGCAATTGTGAAAGGCATATTTCCATTATATTTTTTATAATTGTTTAAATATAGAAGAACTATTGATTTTTGGATCAATTTTATAAATAATGACTTTTCCTGAATTATAGTTATTAGCTAAACTTTGCCACAGCACAACAAATGGATTCAAGAATTTTAACTGTATGCAATGTGTGAGATACTATTGTGAGGTTAATGAGGCAGGTCTATATAGGTAGCCAGCTGGGAGCTCTAATGTCCACTTATGAAACCCAAATCCAACCCAAGTCCTGATGGCAGTTGCCATTCTCACTTAAATATCAATGAAGAAAATTCTAAATCTGGTGGCTGGCTGGAATTTACAGCATAGCCAACAGTGATTCCAAATTTCTTAGTTATTTAGTGCCTCTTTTGTTAGCCAGATCCGGGAATGTTGGTCCATAAGAATTATGAGGACATAGGGACTCACACTGTGTTTCTCTTTGCTTTAGACACCGGGTTTCCTGCCATATACCAGTTTTCCTGCCATATACCAGTTTCCTGCCCCTCCACTGTATGCCCCAGCCCCCCACCATAAGATGAGAACTACCCCCCATGTAAGAGTGAGAATTAGAACAAGTTGCCAACCATACAATATCTGAATTTGGGTGATTCTGGGTTAGCTAATGACAGTTTTCTTTGCTGCAATTGGAGTCACTACCTGATTAAATTTATGATAATTATAAGTTGTCTTTCATTCTCAAGATCCATCTGTGTTCTGCAGAGGCCAACTAGTCAAGTTGAAGAGAGATGTGGTGGGCACTAATCTCTATAATCCTCCAGGAATGCAGTATTGTTTTAGATTTACTATTTTCAAACTATTTTTTTTTTTAATTTATTTGAGGGAGGGAGAGAGAGAGAGGGAGCATGAGTTTGGGGGCAGGGGCAGAAGGAGAGGGAGAAGTAGACTCCCCACTGAGCACTGAGCCCAATGTGGGGCTTGATCCCAGGACCCTGAGATTATGACCTGAGCCAAAGTCAGATGCTTAACTGACTGAGCCACCCAGATGCCCCAAGAGTTTACTATTTTCATAGATAGAAGCAGTCCTAATGGCTTACATTTGACTTTTTCTACCTTCATGTGTCAAGGAACCACTATGGCTCCTCTGCCAATGGCTGAGTAATGTTCTTCCCATTATGCATCCCAAAACTTAGGAAATAACTACATAGTGAATCCAGGGACCCACTGGGTTCATTCACTGTACAGTAGACCTGAGCCAAAACTCCATGGGTCATCTGATAGGAACACAATGATATTTTGGTCTCCAGGAATAGTGTCAATTTGAGGCAGTGTGGCCAGAGTGATAGGGCTGCTTCTACTGGCAAAAATCGTTTGAAGGAATTTAGGTATTCAGAGACCCCAGCTTTATTAGAATCTGCCCAACTATCCCATAATAATTTTCAGACTCCCACTTCTTCCCAATCAGCATCTTAACTTTAACAAATGAGACTCTGTAAGTTTGAGAATTCAATTTGTCTTGTCATTCAGCTACACATAGGATTGGACTTTGGGTTTGGTTTTCAAAAATATCAGCCTTGCAACTACAGGAGATTGCAGTTTCTTTCAGAGTAGTCATAGAATCAGTATTTTGAGCTGGGAATTTAAAGCCTTGTTTTCATGATTGTCTTTCCCTAAATTCTCTAGCACACTTAGAAGCAATCAACCAACTTCATTATACTTATTTTCACTGACCTTTTCTGTGGCAGAAAGTATTTTGTAACCCAAAGCCTTGCCTTCTATAGGCACATTATTACAGATGTCTCCAGGTAATAATTTGAGTAACTGTTTTTCCACTGCATGCCATCAAGTACCAGTGTTGCCTTTACCGTTAGAAATAGTCATTAATGCCTTTAAATGTAACCAGATCAGAGAACTAAAAACCCCAGAATCAATTTAGGAACTCATGTTTAAGATTATGTTCTTTAGGAACTGCTTTTCATACTAAATTCTGTAACATTTGTGGTTCAGAGAGGCAGAACCAGTAGGACTGTGTGTGTTTTTAAGTGTGTGTGTGTGCTAAGAGAAGTAATACAGCTACTCCAATTTTAGGTTTTCTTGAGACTACTTCACTGATCCAAGTGTTACTTAAGAGTTTGTTGTTTAATTCTCAAATACTTGAGGGATTTTCAGCTATCTTTCTTTATAGCTATCTTGTTATTGATTTCTAGTTTAATTCCACTGTGGTCTGAAAACACTTTGTACGAGTTCTGTTCTTTAAGTTTTCTTTTATGTCTCAGAATGTGGTCTATCTTGGTGAATGTTCCATGTGAGCTTAAGAAGAATATGTATTCTTCTGTTGTTGGATGGAAGAATCTATAAATGTCAATTAAATCCAGTTGACTGATAGTGCTCTAACAGTCAGCTCTAGTTACCAAAAGAGGGCTGTTGAAGTTTCCAACTATAATAGTGGGTTTGTCTATTTCTCCTAGAGGTCTATTGGTTTTTGCCTTGTGTATTTTTATGCTCTATTATTATGTACACACTGGTTAAAGATTATGTCTTCTTGGAGAATTTACCCCTTGCTTGCTTTGTCTCTTCAGACTTTTTTTTTTCCTTGCCTGTAAGCATAACTTGTGATTTTTGTTGTTGTTGTTGAAAGCTGGACATGATGTATCAGGTGATAGAAAATGAGGTACATATGCCTTTAGTGTGAGTTTTATATTAATCTGGCTGGAAATTGGGTTGTGTCTAATGTTTGTTCTAGGTGTAGATGCCAAGAGCCTTGGATTTCCTCTAGTGTCCTTGCTTTTGTTTCTCCTGTTATTTTTGCATTTCCCTAAGAATCCCTTTTATAAATAGAGTTTGCTACTTGAAGCTCTTTCATCTATAATCCCCTGTTATCATACTGGAGCCCTGTCAATGTGGCAATAATCTGGCGGTAAAGTTCTATAATACTGTGATTAAATCTGGCTTTTCGTAGGTTTATATCCCTGGGTTGTGACCTTCACAAGTGTTTATCGGGTTTTTTTCCCTCTTAGGTGAGTCTGGAAGTCTAGAGGGAGCTGGAGTTGGGTAATTGCCCTTCCCTCAAGTGGAATAAGGCTATGGTAATCTTTTCTTTTGAAGAATAGGCCTTTGTTATGGAGAATGCTCTGAGTATGTTTCAAAATGGTTACTTTTCACCTCCCACTGCCAGAAACACTAGGGGATTTTTATTGTTTTTCACCTGAGAATTGGTGGGGTTCCTGGAGGTAAAAGCCAAGACAAGCAGATTCCCGCTTAGACTGTGACCCCCAAGAATTTTTCATTCATGCTACTACACACTCAGGAGCCAGCAGTTCATCAGATTTACCACTTAAGTGTTCCTACTGATGTAGTTTGGAATATAGGTGAGGTCTGGTGGGGTGAGGTCCAGAGCTTACAACCAAGAAAGAATTCTTGCGACGTCTTTGGTGCAAAATGGTGGTTTTATTAAAGCACAGGGACAGGACCCATGGGTAACAAGAGCTGCTGCCCGAAGGTTGTGAGGGGTGGCTGGTTATATACTTGGGAGTTGGGGAAGCTAAGGGAAAGTGAAGTTTCAAAACGATTTTCATATGTTAAGACTCACAGGATATCAGAGGCCTTGCCATTGTCAAGTTAGGGTTGTTTTTCCCTCTAATAAGGCATAACCTTAAGATAGTTGGAAGTGTCCTAGAGGAATATCATGCATATCCCACCCAGTTTATGCTTTGCCTTCTAGCCTTCTTTGCCTTAGCTAGCCTTCTGGTCCCTCATCACTACCAGTTTGTGACATTAGCAGTCTCTGTTCCAGGTAAACTAATCTCAGCTACAGTCCTCTGTATTTGCCTGTCGCTGCAGAGGGTGTGCTTAGTAATTTGCCTTGTGACCTCCTTCTCTAATAGGCCCAAGGAGAGTCATTGATCTGCAGTTTGTTCAACCATTTTCTTGTAAGGACAGGAGTAATGACTTTTACGCTCTCTTTACTTGTGGAGCTAAAACTGGAAGTTGGATTCTTTTTGGTTAATAACTTTAAGTCCAATCCTTTCAGTAGAATATGTCTCAGTAGTGATCATTTTCTGTGAAATTATCCTAGAATAGTATACTGCACTTGCAAATGGCAAATTCAATTCTTTCATTTTATCTTTGAAATTTTTTTTCTGTTCCATTATTTCTGTATACTCTACCTCACGGACAGCAATTTGTCTATATATTGGTCTCTGTTGTCTATCACCATAGCTCCTCTTTGCTTCCTTTTATCATTTTGTCTATTTTAACTGCATTCTGTAATATTTTCTAGAGCTCTTCATCAGCTTTTGTCTTTTGCTTTTCTCATTCATTAATTGCTGTTCATAAATAATTAATTGTTTTTTAATATAATTTTGCTTCCAGTTCATTCTCCAGTCTCATTTTTACCTTATTTTGTTGTCATTATTTCACCATGGTTTCTTCTTTCAAAAATTTCATCTTTAATTTTATTTAATTCATAAAGATGCTTTTGATTACTGGTGTCTTCATCCAGAGTGAATTATTTTTCTGGGTTGAATATGTGCTTACGTTTTATTTGTTGTTTTGTTTTGTTTTGTTTTGTTCTCTTGTTTTGTTTTGGTATAATAGCTCTTTTTCACTTTTCCATCTCTTTTCCCAAATATATGGATAGTTTCTCCTTGCCGACTTTCTACTTTATCTAGTCTTTTTTGTAATCTCCCTCAATGTTTGACTCAATTCTGTATTTGGCTTTTTATTTACCTAGAGGAGGAGAGTGGTAGGATGGAGGTGAGAGAGAAGAGCTAGAGGTGTGCCCTGATTCCATTCACATATTTTGTCTTTAATCTCTTTAATCTCTTTCTTTGGAAGTTTGTTAAACATCTTTTGCCAGATTTTACTCTTGTTTCTTTGGGGGGCACCTCCAGATCCATGGTGGTAATTGACTATTACCCCATTTTTAGAGTGAGTCCTTCAGTTTAGCTTCATTAAGTCTTTGTCTGAAAACACCACTACTTAACTCACCATTCCCCAGCCATCTTTTGTTCCCTGCCCACAGTTCAGAAGTTCTTCCAACAATCAATGTGATGCTTTTTAGCTACAATGGAAAAGTATCCAGTGGTTTGAGGAGTGGTATTTTCCTTTTATTCTCATCTTTTATTTTGCCAAACTTGTATTTATTATAGACAATTAGTTTTGGATAATTCTTCCTGAGGTATTTCTCTCATGTTGCTCTAAGCCAGAAAAAACAAAATTCTGACTTTTTTTAGTTATTTCAGCTTCTCATTCACCTACCTTTCAATCCTTTCCCCTGGGCCATCAAGAGACTTTTCAGGAATTTGTCCACTCACTTTCTTCCCCATGATACAGCTCTGCTTGTTCTCTCTCTCTCTCTCTCTTTCTCTCTCTCAATCTCTCTCTCTCTCTCTATTACATTTGAAGGGGGAGGTAGTAGGTAGGGAAATCTTGCATTCTTCTCAAAATCTTCATTGTTCAAAGATACTCTATAAAATTTAGAATTCATGTTAGAGTACTATTCTTGTTAAGAGTACTGTTTTTCTTGTTAGAGTACTGTTTTTCTTGTTAGAGTACTACTTCTGTTTTCTTTGTTCATGTTACTTATATTCATTAATGGTTTAGGGTGGAAGCCTCTGTAATCCTACATTTACTCTGTTGTCTTTTTAATAAGTCCTTTAATATAATTCAATATCTCATATTGATCAAACAACCTGGGTTTCTTAGAGGAAAACTGCTATGAAGATGAGCATAATGCACACCTTAATGTGAGTTGTCTTCCAGTGTAGTAATTTGAATAATTGGAAAAAGAGGCTGAGTAATTGCAATCTGCTCATGTACTGAGGGCACTGAATGGATTTTAGTCATTACTATCAATTTTTTCCATGACTAAATTTCTAGTGGTCTCATTGATTGTGTTGAATTAATTACAAAGACACAAATGAGGGTCAGATAGGGAATAAAGGGAAGACTATGTAGTTCACACACCTGATAGGCACCACTCTCCTGCCAATCCCTATCCCCATGTCCAGATATGTGAAAGCTTACCTGGGTCTCTGAAATAACAATTTACCCAAAAAGACATTTCATCTTGGAGATGAGGGATCTTTAAAACAGATATAGTGATATTAAATCCAGGCAAAACTATGAGATAGGTGAAGTTTGTTGTCTGAGTCTCTTAATCCTTTGTTTCCTGGATCACAGGCTTCTCAAGATCCTTGTATCCTACCTTTGACAAAACCTGTCTCAATTTTTTTTTTTTTACTCTGAGGAATAAATAACTGGTGAAGGACCTCACCCAGGGAGTAGTTGCATTTAACTGGGATTAAATCCTTAAGTAAAAAAAAAAGAGTTAAATTGTGGAATATAGGACTTTAGGAATCAGCAAGCTTACAGAAAGGATTTCTTTTCATGTAGAGGCCTCTTGAGTGCCTGAAATCATATTACTTGGCTAATGTCTAATTCTATTCTTTGCATAAAGAAAATCCCCAATGGTAATTAATTTCTTTCCAGGTTTTCCATTCTGCTGAAATTGAACAAAGCTTTTAGTATTTATTCAGCAAATATCAGCTTATTGATATTTCTTTAACACAGTAGTGGAGAAGAAGTCAGAACTATTTTTCAACAACTTTATCATTTTATTGGTTTTGGTCTCCAGGTTATGTGAGGCAATATACACTCTACTACTTTTTAAGATCCTATACATTAAAATCTTTAAAATGAGGCTGAGAAATATAGCCTGGGAGTTTTTTTGACTGAACGTTTGCCAGGACTAGATAGAACATACTGAATCCATCCTATGAAGCCTGTCTCCTTTACTCACAGTTCTTGAACCCTAACCTGTGACATTGGCTCAGATTTCAGCAAATTGTAGTGTATAGTTTGTTCTTGGGATAAGCTCTGGCCCTGAGTGATTTCATATAATCTACTGCTAATATTTTTATGAAAGAGGCCTCTCTTAGGTTCTCCCAGATTCCAGGGAGATCTCTAGAATCCCTGTAACTCATTTCTACAGAAAGGGCTCAAATGTTGCCTTGATTTCAGATTTAAACCCCTTATCACTAGGCTATCTGAATATATTTAAAACTCTCTGGTTCAAATGCTAGGGAGTATTTATATATCCCTGTGCCAAGTACTATCAAGTCAAGTACTATGAAGAAGACAAAAAAAGTAGACTTCTTTCTACCTTTGACAATTGCTTATGTCTCTTCATAGTCCTGTGAGTATGATAGATCTTTCATTATAGTGGGGGATGGTGGCATAAGCAGGAGAAGACTAAAATAAGTGTAAAACGTGTCAGATGATGGTCATAAGTGCTATGGAGAAAAGTGAAATAGAGAAGTGGGTTGAGAATTCTAGGGTGGGGGAAATTGCATTTTAATATAAGATAGACAGGGAAAGCCTTATTCAGAAGGTGACATTCGAACAAAATGTGAAGATTTGGGACTAAGCTGTGCAGATATTTGGAGGAAGAGTGTACCAGGAAGAATAAACAGCAAGTACAAACACTATTTAGAGGTGAAAGTGTACCCAGTTTGTTTTAGGCATTGTACAGAGTTTGGTGTTAGCAGAATGGATAAAAGAGGAGGAGGTGGTAGGAAATGATGCCAAGAATTAAGAGAGTGAATGGGCAGATCTTGTAAGCCATTTTAAGAATTTGACTTTCTCTAGTTTGAGTGAAATAGGAGGCTATTAGACATTCTGAAAAGAAACCTAACATGGTCTAATTTATGTTTTTCAAATGTTCACTTTTGTTTCTTGTAGAAACTAAAGAGAGTAAGGGTGGAAGCAGAGAATCCAGTGTAATATTCTAGGCAAATGATGGTTAGGACTCAGACTGTGGTGGTAGTATTAAAACAGTGAGAAGTGGTAAAGGATTCCAGATAGATGATGAAGGAGGGTCTTAAGATTTGCTGAAGGTCAAATTCTGGTCATGAAAAGAAAGGAGTTGTGGATATCTCCAAGATTTTTGAACTGCAACTGGTAGGAAACAAATAACAGCTGAGATGGGGGAATACTGTAGGAGGAACAGAAATAGGGGGGACCTCAGGTGCTCTTATAGGAGATATCTAGTAGAAACTTGAAATTCATTTCATTGAAACTGAAATTGAAATTTCATTGAAATTTTTAAAAAATCCAAATAAAAATCTGGCAGTCATCAGCATATAAGTAGTATATAAAGAGAAGAGATCCAACCACTCCAGACAGCATCACCCCTGCTTCTTGTTGGTTTTGGCCAATGGGAGTCACTTGCAGGAGAGCAGAGAGGAGAAAAGCAAGGTCATGGGTTTGGGGAGGTCCCCCAGCTCATGTCCATGTCAGGCAGCCCCTCTGCTATCCTAAAAGGTTTTACCAGGCTCTGGTCACTGCTCCTTCCCTGACCCTTTAGGAATGATGGTCTGACAACTGCTTCTCACTATTACCAGTCCTGAGTGCTTTACCACCTCTCATCAGTTCCCTTGATCCTGTCCACTCCATTTAACTCCCTTCTATTACTGCTTCAGAGTATTTCATCTGTTTTCTGCCAGGACCCTAATGATATAATGGTAGCTCTAGTAAAAATAGATTGCAGTAATAGCACTTAAACCCTGATGTCTAATCTATTGTCAATTAGTGATTATTGATAATTATAATTTCTATAGAGTCATTAAAATTATTTTTATTGTAATTTTATTTGCTCTATTTATTCTATCTTGCAATCAAATGGATTAAAAGCATATTATAAAGAAAAAAACAGCTGTGGCTTGTCCTTAGAAAAGTCATGTTACTTTTCTAAACTTCAGTTTCTAGATGAGTTAAGTAGACATGATAACTACTGCCACTGCTTCTAGAAGTCCTTAAATAATGAGTTTGTGCCTCCTTCAGGGTCTTGGAATAAAGTTGTTAGAGGAAAACAAAGGCTGATTGCTAACTGCTAAATAACTCTACTGGTATGTAAAACCCACAAATGCTAGCTAGAATTAGAAGAGAGGGATAGGGACGGGGGAAGGCTATCAGTACCTTCAAGGACAAAACGCATGTCATTTCAAGATGTGTTCAGTAATATTTTGTTTATCAGAATAGATTCTTTTGGTAAAGCCACATGACTAAAGAAGAAAACAATCTAAAGACTTTGGAATGACAGTCTAAATATTGATGGTTACCAGCATGTTTCCTCTAGGTCTCCTTGCTGAATGCTACATCCAGGAATGACACACAGTCACGCAGCCCTGGAGTTTGGCTGCTGAGCACCTCTGCATCTCTTGCCTTCAGCACCCGGAGTATAATTCTTAAATCTACAAACTGTCTCGTGCAGCATTTTCCCCCTCCTCCTCAAATAATATCCAGTTACTGAGTGCTGTGCTGGGAGAACCTGGGGAAATGCTAGAAGGAAACACAGCTGAGAGCCACTGTGGTTTGACAGTTCTCCAGCTACTTTGAAAATATTTTGGCAAAAACAGGATTTTAAGTAAAACTGTTTCCTTTGGTAACATACCCAAAACTGCAGGTTTTACATTTTCAGTTCTATGATTTGAGCCAAAAAGGGGAAAAGAAAAGAAAGAGAAAAAAGGGGGAAAAGTTTTTCTAGAGGATGGAAGATAGAATCTAAGGAAAAGAGGGAACATTTTGCATGCAATGCAGGAATGAGGGCAAGGAGGAAACATATGGAGACATATTTAACATTCTCTCTTTCTTTTCTCTACTGAGGAATTTTCCCCTGTCAAAACACAGTGTTCTCTTTTGCCCTCAGATGACCTGAAAGGGATTCTCTGGGGATGACCACGCTAAGATTTGTATTACTGCTTATTGTAGGGTGATGTATGGTCAATTGGGGAAGATAAAACCACATGTGGCCATCCCACACTACGGCAGACATGGGAGGGGATGAAATGGAATGATTTTTCATCTGCCCCCTCTAGTTGGTTTTTAGAGGATATGCTTATCTTTTCTCACTTAATTTTCTCCCCGGTCAAAACCACACATGAAATCCCTCACTACTTGAAAATATCCTATCTCACAGGTTTGTAAATGCTATTTTCTCTACCTAGAATGCTCTACCCCCAACCTCCAGCACTCTTTTTCAGAGAATACCCCCTTTACTCTCCAGATGATGTTAGCTTCTGGTGTTCTCTTTGTGGCTGTCTGTTTACATATTCTGCAATCATCTGTACATTATATGAGGGCTTGTCCATCATCATATGCCCGGGCTAGCGTACTGTGGATGTTTAATTTAAAAGCTATCAACTGGTTGTCTGAACTTATCTACATTTACCTTCCATTTCTTACTGTACTCCTTTCCTAAAAACCTACTCCTCCTCTGTGTTTATTTACCCTTGTATTTCTCTTTCTCTTTTTTCCCCTAATATGCTTTTTCCCCCTCCATAGTTTAGGGCCCAGTAAACCATGGAAAGTAGAAAATATACCCTAAACTATAGATTATTAATGCTAGAAGGTGCTTTACAGATTATTTAACTCAGTGCCTCCAGTTGTATGATTGTGCTCAGTTGTTCAAGGTCACACAGCTAGTTGGGAACAGAGTTGAGATTAGAATCTTGTCATCTTGACTATATTTAGTCTTCCTTTCATTATTGTCATTCTCTATGAAGTATTAGAGGGGATGCAGGACCCCGGAAATACCAGTTATTTCTCTACAACACAAGTTTCCTATCATCCAACCAATAGGTCTTATTAGAGAGAAAAAAATGCTTCCTAGATCTTCTTAAATATTTGCTGTTTTAAGAATAAAACTTAGAGTCCAACTCTGTTTTCAACTATCCTCAAATTCGAGAAGATCCATCAATCTTGGAGTGCTAAGGAGAAGAGTCAAGTTCGATGTTCAGTCCCTAAGGTAAATGCTTATGTGAAAATGGACCAAAGGTCTAAGACACTGTTTTTTTTTTTTTAAAAGATTTTATTTATTTATTTGAGACAGAGAGAATGAGAGAGAGCACATGAGAGGGGGGAGGGTCAGAGGGAGAAGCAGGCTCCCTGCCG
Organism: Mirounga leonina; assembly: GCF_011800145.1. Classification (NCBI taxonomy): domain Eukaryota; kingdom Metazoa; phylum Chordata; class Mammalia; order Carnivora; family Phocidae; genus Mirounga; species Mirounga leonina. The sequence goes on along the minus strand of NW_023270865.1, from coordinate 25,524,553 downwards.
AGCAGGGAGCCCGATGCAGGACTCGATCCAGAGACTCCAGGATCATGACCTGAGCCGAAAGCAGTCGCTTAACCAACTGAGCCACCCAGGCGCCCGGTCTAAGACACTGTTAAAAAAAAAAAGAGAGAGAGATGGTGGTCTTCATCAATAATGAGGATAAAAAATAGCTAACTGACACTTATTACTATGTATCTGACACTGTTCTAGGAACCTGTCCTAAATGACATATATTTATTCATTTATTCGCCCAACAACACTATGAGTTAAGTACTATTATCTCCACTTTATAGATGAGGAATCTGTGGCATAGAAATATGGAATAACATATTAACCAGCTTTAGCTAGTTAAATGGAAAGCTGAGATTTGAACCTGAACAGCATACTGCAAAGCTAGCAGTCTGTGGAACACCTCGGATAAAGCTGCTAGCCCAAACACAAAGAGTTAAGATTTTTCTCTACATACCAAATGTTTAACAACCTCTATGAAAGATCTCACTCAACGTAACCGAATTCTACAGGTCCTGAGATAATTTAGTCAAAACTTCGGGAATGGCGAGTCCTTTCATAATTGTGTGTCTAATTTGCTGGTGTGTTCCTGAGCTAATTCTAAGAGTTTTATTTCGTCTGTCTTTCCTCTTCCAATAATTTTCACTTATTACCAGTTCATTTAGTTCAGAAAATAATACTTGAGTGATATCCTTTCTCACAAGCTGAAGAACCTATCAAAGACATGGTCTTAACAGAAGTGAAGGGCAAGAGGCTCCTCAGAAAGGGTTTTGTTTCTGCTTCACCATGGCATTTAGAATAAAATCTGTGCTATATAGCCTTGTACAATCAGGGCCCTGCCCATTGCTTACCATGGTCTCCAGCCATACTCTCTGTTGATCCCTGTGCTCCAGCCACTGAGATCCTTCAGCCCCTTGAACCCACCAACTTCATCCTACTCCAGAGCCTGTGTTCTCTTGTTCTTTCTTCTACTTAAGACACCTTTCCCATCTATCTTCCCATGACTGGATCCCTGCTGTCATTCAGGTCTTGGTTCAGCCATCACTCCTCAGGAAACTCTTATCTGTCTACCCTCTTTGTTCCATTCAGCATGACTGTAATGATTTCAGGCTTGCAAAAAATATTAAAGCACCAGTAATCCCTAAGCAACAATAGCAACAGCAACAACAAAGAAAAGAACATTCAATAGATCTCCCACACAGCTTGCCTCAGTAATATTATTTCCTCGTATACCTGACAAGGTAAATTATTTATTGATTAAAAGTGGACAAATAAGGGATGACTGGGTGGCTCAGTTGTTAAGCATCTGCCTTCGGCTCAGGTCATGATCCCAGGGTCCTGGGATCGAGCCCCGCATCGGGCTGCCTGCTCCGCGGGAAGCCTGCTTCTCCCTCTCCCACTCCCCCTGCTTGTGTTCCCTTTCTCGCTGTCTCTCTCTCTGTCAAATAAATAAATAAAATCTTTAAAAAAAAAAGTGGACAAATAAGATTATAGAACATCAGCCAAAAACAAATTTGATGATAGTGTAATTAATGTAGGGAATTCTATCTGATGTACTTGATTAATAAGGCCAGTTGTTTATTTAGGCCACCATTGTTTCAGATAATAAAATCAAAAAGTAAAATAACATGAAAGATGTATTTTTTCCCTATTCACTGAATGCTATAGTCTGAATGCCTGTGTCCCTCCCAAATTCATATGGTGAAATCCTAACTCCTTAAGATGATGATATTAGGAGGTTGGGATTTGGGAGGTGCTTAGATCATGAGTGTGGAGCCCTCATGAATAAGATTAGTGCCTTAGAAAAGAGGTTCTAGAGAGATCTCTTCCCTTCCACCATGTTAGGACACAGCAAAAAGATGCCAACTATGAACCAGGAAGAGGACCTTCACCCAACCATTCCAATACTTTGATCTTGGACTTACCAGCCCCCAGAACTGTGAAAAATAAATTTCTATTGTTTATAAACCACCCAGTAAGTGGTATTTTATTATAACAGCCCAAACAGGCTAAGAAACTGAAAAAGGAGAAATGTATTTGGCTCTTTAAGAGAAATATCAGATAGTGGAGAAACAAGAAACAAGAGTAGGAGTAGGGATGAGGAGTGGGGATGAGGAAGACCATCTCCTTTTTAACCTAGTGCAGAGTTTAATCTGGAGATCATTTCTATTAATCCTGACTGCCATAGAACAATCACAGTCTAAGCATCAGTATTAAGGAATATACATCCAGCTTAAGCCAATTAGCCAATTATCAATTTCTGACCATGCAGTCAAAAGCCACAAATGATGTAGGATGTGGTTGCATTTTCTTTGATGTAGTGAAATTTTTAATGATGATATTTCATGAGATAGCTTTATCTAAATTCCACCTGTTCCTCCTGTAAACCTTGTTCTGCAAAACTCAGAATTACTATTTATCAAGCAGGTTTTGCTATAAATTTCAGAAAGTAAATTGATATAGCTATAATTTTTAGGGAGCAAAAGGTATATTAAACTATTAAGTATTTTCACTTTTAAATATGGAATAAAATATGTATTAGATTTATTCAAAGAGGACCTTGCTGACAGTTAACAAATTTAGCAAGATTTGAAACTCATATTTCAGGACACTCATTAATCAACCTGGAGACTATATTCTGCCCTAGACACTGTATTCAGATTGACTTTTTAAATTAGTTGCACAGTGTGAGAGACTTTTCTAAGATCCAATCACAAAGCAGCCTGGGATATATAAAAACCAGCTTAGGTGATCTTGTTTTATGGCAGGATTTCTCAACCTCAGCACTACTACATTTGAGGTTGATAATTCTTTGTTGTGGGGGACTCTCTGGGTGCATTGTTGAATGTTTAACAACATCCCTGGCCTCTACCCACTAGTTGCTAGAGCCCTTTGCCAGTTGTGACAAACAAAAACTTTTCCAGACATTGCCAAATATTCTCTGGGGGAAAATTTGCACCCTGTTTATAGAGTAGGTAAAGAAGCTTTCCAGATATCCAGGATTTAGGACCACAACCCTGCTCACCTCGGAAAACTGTACCTAAGAACCTGGCCTCTTTACTGCTTCTAAAAACAGACTTGTGTCCACTCACTTGGTTTGTTGAAGCTAAGCAGTGGTAAGCATATAATATACATATACCATATAAAGTTTAATTTGTATCAGGTCTTTGGAGAGCATATATGTCCTGATTTTGGCTCCATTTGGTGCTTTGTTACCTTTGTTTATTTCATTCTAAATTCCTTGTCAAAGTGTTTCTAGAAGGCTGAGAACGTGGTTTACTCTAACATTTTGCAAAGTTAAAATTACTTTAAAGTTATTTGTAATTCGATGACAGAGATCTCACCATCAAGTTATCTAAGGCATATTTTTAAGGCTCAGTAAAGTTGAAGTCCTTTAGCCAGTCTTACTGTTTTCAGTGTTTCAACCCTTCTAATCCAACTGTGTGTTCAGAACATACAAGGACAAAAAATAGCTAAATGATCATTTTCTAAGCACCTCACATTACCCAAAATTTATTCATTTTTAAAAATGATTGGAAGCACAATAAGGCTACTCTCAAAATATAGTGATAATCTCAGAATAAATTTATTGATTTATCAGGGATAATCATGAGACTGAGATATCATGAGACTCTGTTCATTTATGAGTGTGTCAAAAATTTCTTCTTTACATTTATATATTTATCTTTGAAAGTATGTTCTACAGGGTATCAATCCTCTCATTCCTTAGGGCTTCCAAACATGGCCCCATCAGACCATCTGCCAGTCTTGGTCACCACAAATAATTAACCCCACCATGAAGTATTTAAAATATGTAAAGGTTAAAATATCATAAAAATGAGACCATATGTCCAAACATACCACGTGTGCTTTGGCAAGGGAAATGTATGTGTTAAGACAAATCTTAACAAGCCTGCCAGGGAACTAGATCAAAACCAGGACAAAAAGATTCTTTTCATATAAGCTAGATATTTCCCTAGCACTTACTCTGAGGTTAGCCAAGATGAAGAAAACCAATATACCCATATATCTGCCTGGCAAAGCTATCTTCCTTAATGGCTGAGAAGATAAAAGGCCTAGAACATCGTGTTTGGGAGATGAACTGCCCTGGTCCAAATCCTGGCTCCACAATTAATTCTGTCAACATCTTACTATGTTGGCAAAATACTTAACATCTCTGAGTCTCAATTTCCTCATCTATAAAATGGAAATGATTATATCTTTCTTCTGGAATGTTTCAAGGATTAAATAATACAAACTGAAAGTATTTAAAATTTTTCCTGTCATACAATGAAGGCTGCTATTCTTTATTAAGAAAACAAATGTACATCCAGTCTCCTCAGGACTGCTAACATTTTGGTGTTCACTCTTACTTATTTTAGATAATGCTCCAAGGAAACACTGGGTCTATAAAGATGCATCCAGTTTGGGGGCACCTGCGTGACTCAGTTAGTTAAGCATCCCAACTCTTGATTTTGGCTCAGGTCATGATCTCGGGGTTGTGAGAGCAAGCCCCGAGTCAGGCTCATGTACTAGGCATGGATCATTTTGGGATTCTCTCTCTCTCACTCTGCCCCTCCCCACCTTTCTCTCTAAAAGGACAAAATAAATAAATATATATATATATATATATATATATATATCCAGTTTTGCTAGGTGGTTCTACCACCAAAGCCAGATTGAGGAAGAGTATATCTTATCAGAATCTAGTAGTGCACAAGCCTTTGCGTTCCCAGAGTGGGCCATCTGCACTGGTAAGGGGTTTATCTCACTGATGGGAAATAGCGAAGAGTCTTCTTGAAGATCACCAGAAAAAATAGTAAAAAATGGGGATGTTGGATAGACTTCAACCCATGCATTATACATATTCAATTAGTGAGAACAGCCCATACCCTGCTTATACAGGTTGAATGAGTAAACTGTGAAATTGTCGATAACCAGTAGTTGGGCTTGTCCATGTCATACTCACCATCCTATAGAACTGATTATTTAATGTTAATTACACCACTATGTGTCAAATTGTTAAATTAAAAATTGTTAAAATAAAAAATTTTAAATTGTTAAAATAAAACTTCACTCATTAGATAGCTAAGTAAATGAGAATTAGTTCATATAACCCTCAAGGGGCAAAATGTAGTTTCCCATGTTTTTAAGGCCTTTTAGAACTTAAAGAAAATAATGAAATATTCTAAACATACAAAAATCTATAAAGAATAATAAAGCAAACTTTTACTGGGACTATAGGGCTTCAGGAGTCCCAGCATTAATCTGAGGTCTCAGTTCTTACTTGCTAGATCGCCTCCCCACCTTTAATACCCAAGGCTCTGGGCATAGAGATTGTCAAATGCCTAGAGCAGCTAAAGATTTGGTTGTCAGTTTCCCACTCTACTTTCTCTGTGAGTTTCAATAAGCTATAAATTTAAAGAGACATGTAAAATATTTCATTCAGCACTCTACATGTTTTTAGTGGGAAATTTTTTTCAGGATATCTAGCCCTTTCATTATTTTTTATCAGAATGTGTTCACTATCATGAGTTTGAAATTTTTTTAAATTTCATTTTATTTATAGATTTGTGTTTGTAAGATATGAATTGTTAAGATATGAATGACAATAAAGACAAAATGAGCATGAACAGAATTGGTATGCTATAAAAATTATTGTAAGGACACACAGTTTTCCATGATAGAGAATAATTTTTATATTTGAATTTCTTTTCAGTAGTTCCAAAATAATAACTAAAAGAAAATCAGTCATTTTGTTGTTATTCAGTGAATGTGAACTCTAAACCCAAACTATCCTATCCCTTTCCAAAGGTCTTCTAGAATATTTTCCCAACTTATAAAGTCCCCATTGTAGTGTAAATTGTCCTTAGAGAATGGAATGTGAGTGCTAGCAAATCTGCTTAGCTGTTTCCTGCTCACCTAAAATCTGTTAATGAGGAAATTCAATCTCTCTGTCTCTCTCTTTCTCTCTCTCTTTCTGTGTGTGTGTGTGTTATCAAACCTCAGAATTCCAATACTTTTCTTACCCCAGTGTAATGATTGTGCAGTAAACAAGTGCTGAATTTGTAGTTTTAGCTACCCAGGGTTCTGATGAGCCCTGGGGTATCATCAGGTGATAAATCTTGCATCGGTAACTATCTTCCATAAGTACACTGACTTATATTCCTCTGAGTGTTCTTCTGACCAACTAAAGCCTGATACTTCCTGCCAAATTTCTCCCTGGAGGACCTGAACCCCAGTTCTAACACCATTGGTGGTCCCATTCAGACCTGTCTTGGCCCGTCTATGTGGGAAGGGGAGGAAGGAAGGTGTTCCATCCAGTTTTAAGATGAGGAAACTGAGCCTCATAGAAGTTAATTTTTATGAATTTAAATAATAAACAGTGGAACCAAACTGACTCTAGAGCTCAAAATATTTCACTATACTGCATTGCAAATATAAAAATACAGTTTTGTAAAAAGCTGGCAGTCAGTAGTGCAGTAACTGATTTTAGGGGTGTTTTAAGTGGTTGGGGTTATGCTGGCTGCTTGTGGGAAGCCTAATTTGTTTGGAACAGGGCCTGGCACATAGTAACTGTTATATAAGTGTTTGCCATTTGCCATTGCCACAAGCATGGACTCTGAGCAGCTTAGATGTCACAAGTACGTCATAACTATCATGTGTACACTGCTCTTTCCTGGATCAAGACTGAAGAAGGAGAAAATTCCCTTAAAGTATAAGCAATTTTAAGCGAGTGAAAATTTCCACAAACTGGAATACTGTTTCTATAATGCTCAGTAAAGTCACAATAATATCAAGAAAGGAAACTATGTAAACATCTGTATAAAGCAAAATTAGATCTTTGTAGTACTCATTAACTTTGTTGTTGATCTTTTAGCTCTTGATACAGGCTTCTTTATCTCTCCATACATAAAAATACCAAGTTACGAGAAGTTTGTGATTTCAGACTAAGACCTATTGATTGAATCTACATCATTTGGATAAAGGCTTGACAAAATTGAACCTCTAAAATGTCTATTAAGAAGGAATCTTCTTAGGAAAATAATAATATAAACAATGTTAAAGGAAAATTATTTAAATTATTCAAGGTAATTTTAAGTATCTTAAACTTTTCCAGTAACAACACAATGATAATATATAACCATGAGATCTGTTTCTTGAACCAAATCCACAATAATTTCTACTGGGTAATTCTTCCTATTAACCTGACAATCTTCTTCCAATTTTTATGTTATTAAGATCCCAGAGGCTGCTAACTCCCAAATATTTTTTGCAACCCAACCTAAGATTTTTTTTAATAGAATTTAAATTCTCTCTTTTATTAAGCCATGTTCTTAAATCCAACTTAACTAGTAATAAAGATGACTTTTGATCAAAAAAAAATTTTTTAGTAAATAAATAAATTCTCTCTCCTACTATCTCTACTTTCTTTCTCTTTCTGATGTAATGATCTTACAGTGATCATTACAGATTTTTAAATATTTTAAGACCCACAATCTCAGAATGTATCATAGAAACTTGTATTTTTAAAAATTTTAGTTACAGTATTTATAAAATTGGTGAATAAGTTAATATTTATTTTGATTCTATGATGTGCTTATAAATTACTTCATGTTTAGGAAATTCATGTTATTAAAGTCTTAGAAAATTAGATGGCTATTTTCTTGGCAGTACTGAATTTGAATGTTTGTGAATAAATCTTTTGTACAAATGAGAATTTCAAATGACCCTGTTTAAAAAATATATATGGATATAGATATATAAATACACACACACACACATACAGTTTATAAATCACCTGGCAGGTATTATGATTATAGAAACTATTATTTCAAAGATCAGTATTCAAAGAAGGTACAATTGAATTGAGAATGACAAATTAGGCCCAACTAGAACAAATAGTTGGGGAGACTGATCCAAAGTAATCCTCTTGAAGAAATTTAGACTGTGTAAGGGTGCTGAAAGAACCTCAGAATCTTCGGTTACTCAAGTTTTATTTTACCTTCATCACCCCTGGTGTATTGTTGTACCCTTGCCGCAACAAATTATAACACATTTAGTGGCTTAAAAATGACACAAATTTATTATATGCAGGCCTGGAAGAAGTCTAAAATGGGTCAGCAGGGCTGTGTTCCTTCTGGAGGTTCTGGGGAAGAATCTGTTTCCTTGCCTTTTCCAGTTTCTAGAGGCTGCCCACATTCTTTGACTCATGGCTTCATATTATTCCAGTTCTGCTTCCATCATTACATCTTTTTCTCTGACTATGACTCTCCAGTTGCCCTCTTATAAGGACCTTATGGTTACATTGGACCCACCTGATAGTACAAGATAATCTCCCATCTTAAAACCCTAAATTTAATCACATCTGCAAAGTCCCCTTTGCTATGTAAGGTAGCATATCAGGTTCTGGGCATCTTTGGGAGGTATAGGCATCTTTGGGAGGACATTATTAGCCTATCATACCTGATACCACTTCTTGCAAAAGAGTGCCAAACTGTAGAACTCAGTGCTACTCAGGAATCAGTGACTTGATATATTATCTCAAACTTGTCTGGAGAGGTCCATGGCCCTAAAAGGGACACTATCAATCTCAATGTGGGATTCTTGTGGGGCAGAACTTAGGACCTGGTGTGTGCAATCCATTTTTTCCCTATGGCTTTGGGCAGATGAGCACTTGTTAGAATCCCCACAAATGCTGAGAAGATGTCAGTGGTGATTGCAGAAGTTTCTCTCCAGGCAGCACAAACATATCCGGCTCTAGGGACGCAGTTGCTCAAAGTCCTTTGGATAGGACATGCTGGCCAGCGTTCTTATCTATATTAACAGATCTCCAAGATCTAGAAACATGAGACAGAGGCAGATTCCATGCTGCTGATAACCAATATTCCCACTATTCTGAAAGCTATGCAACTAGTGCGCTAACAAGACAAGTGAGCATATTCTGTGAGTCCTGACATGCAGAATGCTAGAGACATTTCTGGAAATCACCTGGCCCACCACTTGCAAAGCATCCCATAGATTAGCAATAGGAAGAATCCCTTACTACCTTTAGTGTAAAGGAAAATGGATCTTGGACCACCCAGTAGAAGTTGGAACCGCTGAGAGTATATCATGGGAAAGCTGGAACTATGAAGGAAACACCACTGTTACAGGAAAATCCACTGAGGCAGTGAGTGGGGCAGGGGAGGAGGACTACCCTGGCTTCTCCCTTCATATCTTCTAATCTACCACCATAGCCTGACATTAGCCCAACTCAACAGGAAGCTAGTTGCCAATGGAAGCCTGAAAAACAAAACAAAACAAAAATACTGCTTGCCAGAATACCCATGCTCTTCTACCTCTCCCCAGTACAGGAAGCAGGGAAAGGGCAAGCAAAGATCAACACAATAGCCAACTAACTTTGGGAAATATTGGGCTAAACAAAGAACAACTGATTTCTTAACTATAGGATTTTCCAAGTGCGCTATGATTTTCCAAGGAAAGGATATAGTATGTAGTTGAAAATGGAACTCTTTAATGCCATGTTCTGTGCATAGGTGGTCTTAATCTCTTTATTCAAGGACTATCCTTTGAGAAACTCTATCTTCAGCTACACTAACCCAGGAAAGTAGGACTGATCTTGTGGAAATTGCTCTGAGTTGGCTGCAAGAGTAAATTGTCTCTTAATAGACACCTACTCTCTTCTTGGGGGAGGCAGTGAAGTCCAAGTATAAAAAGAGATAAGAAAATCCCTGTGGCTTTTTCTCTGCTTCCCATAGGGGCCATATTAGAATTTGCTTTTTACTAATATTTCTTGCATCCAAGACTCTGGCACTCTGGACTTTGAAGACTCAGACTAGAAATTGAACAGCCAAGAAAAACGAACCCTCTTCCAGGGCACCTTTTGGGGGAAATCTAGCTTCTTATGAGCCCTTTACATTTGTGTTCAGCTAATACAATCCAGGATGTTTTGCCAAGACTGGTCCACCTGCCAGAAATTCAGCAGGCTGGTGAAGGCCAGACATTCTCAAGTAGTAGAAGAGGTAATGAAAATAAAAGGGCATGCAAAAACTGATGTTTCTCTGCATGCTTCTCTTACCATAGACACTTAAAAAAACAAAAACAAAAATAAAAAGTAATTACTGAAAGCTATCACAGCACGATGTGATAATTAAGTTTTTTTTAATAGACCTCTTTATTTCTAGAGAACTGTTGATTTTTAATAGAAATGTTACTATTTGAATCCAGTTGAGGATTTTTGTCCACTTATACATCCAAAACTAAGGCTGTGTCAAATAGCAGTTACTATATGTCAGACACAAAGAAATTATAAGAAGAAACACAAAGTTTAAGGGAACTCTGAGCTTTATCAGAGCTCCTTAGTTGAAGAATTCATGTGCTGAAAATATTACAAAAGAGTTTTAAACTTGGCATCAAGACAGATTTCATCCTGGCCCCCCATGTAGTAGCTATGCAATCTGGGCTGGTCACTGATTATTTCTGATCTCCAATTCTCTCATTTCAGAATTGAAGGTGAAAATGAATGTCCTATATTCCTTAGGTCATCATTGGGAGACAAAATGAGATCATGTCTAGGATAATATTTCTAAATTATCAACTGCTTTTCTGGAGAAGAGGATGACCAAAGAAGGATGCACACTTTCTTTGGAATTATGCCAGTGGCCTTAACATGCTAAGATACCTAAAAAATGAAATCAGCCTTCTTCCTTTTCCTCAGAGAGTTAAGCTTTCTATAAGTAACTCATAAAATTAGTGCTTCACTGAAAAGAAAATCTGATTTAAGGAATATCAGCATTGAGAAACCCCTTGGAGGCCAGGGATGTTTTCTCTTTCACTTTACAATACTGTGTACAATATTCATGTGGTTTTGGAAATTACTCCACTATGTCACATCTTAGACTGCAGGTTTTTTCTTCTGATTTTCCTAGAAATTTACCTTCACCACATCCCTGCTATGAATTATTCTCTTATGCCTAAGCCACAGTCTTGATAGTAACCAATTGTTATTCCTTCACATATAATCCTCTAAGCCCTCCGAGTACCAGCATTTCATTAAACAGATCTCCTCTGGTCTTAGAAACATGACAATGGGTCACACCATAAAGATGGAATTTTTCCACATCTGAATCATGTAATAACATCAGAATTAACTTCAGAAATCATCTTCTGTAATGGTTTGTGAGATTTTTTTTATTAGCACAAAACTTCTGTAAAATTAAATCTTGGGTAGAGTGCAATATATAAAATAGATATGACCAAAACTGCCTTGAATAAAGGGGCAGGAGGAGAAAAGATGGGCAGAGCTCTAACGTATTACTCAGTCTCTGTTTCATTGCAGCTGCTAAGGTTCCATTAAACCATTTGAAAATCACTCTGTATAGTCCAATCTCTCCTTCCCTCCAGAGCTTTAGTCTCTTCTACAATAACCACCAATCGGTTGTTCAACCTTTCAGCATTTCCAGTGATGTCCATCCTCCCAAGGAAGGCCATCCTATTTTTAGACAGCTGTGTTTTTTAGAAAGTTCATTCTTATGTTTTGTTGGTTTCCTTACAACTTCTGTTTGTTGAACCTAGAACAAAACTAGATTGTGCTGTATTCCATGTATCTGAGTCAATGATCATATTTCTCTGAAAACATTTTTTTTACAAACTAAATATCCTGACTTTTTTCAACTTTCTCATAATGTGAGAATATGTGGTCCTAATTTCTGTTCAAATCACTTTCCTTGGGTTTCCTTTAGTTTGTCAATGTCAGTTTTAATTTGTGTCCCCAGAACTATGTACAGTAATTCCTATCTTCTTTGCAACCATCAACTCTCTCATTTTGAACATTTTACTTCTGTTAATATGGCCTACATTTGATTTGGAGGAGACTCATGGAGCTTAGTCAACTAAATCCCTGATATCATTCCTGATTATGCTACTGCAGAACAGTATCTCTCATATCTTAAACTTGAAAAATGTTTTCATGGCTTCGTGTGGTCATTTTCCTTTGCTGTGGCTTATGAAGCCAACTACATGGTTCTGTTAGAAAGATTTCCATGTTCTTATCATTTAGAGGATTGACTTTGTAGGATTTGGTAAATCAACAACTGTATATTGTTCACATTTTGTTCTGCAATCACAGAGACACACCATCTTCTTAATTTTCTGTAGATCTTTATTGATATAAATTCTGTTGCAAAAAAACGTGGTCATTATTTTAGATCCAAACTATGTAATCATGGCTACCCATTTATATGTGACTTAAAAAACTTTTCTACTATAGAATTTTTGAGGTGTGAAGAGGGCTGACTATAAGCCTGAAAGGATAGGAAACCTGCTAAGTTGATTATATTGTTCTCCAATGGTCCTGAGTCTATAATTTCAAAAATCTAGCCCCAAACCAAGGGTTTTAGATGAATTTTTAAGCAGCAGAAGATCAGTCTGAATTTTCATTTTTCCTAGGAATTTTTTCAACTTTGTGGGTTCCAGCCAGATACTTTGCCTTCCTTGAATGTATTTTCATGTGGTTTTATAATATTTATTCAACATTATTTTCCATTAGTTCTCTATTTTTAATTGTTGGTAACCATTTCAGTGTGTAGCTATTACATGGTGCAGAACTGATTTATCCACGTTAATGTCTGAGGAGACCATGACCCATTTTATTTGCTGCAAGGTCAGCCCCAGTATTCATGGCAGGTTTTCTGAATATTTCTGATGAAGTCTTTAAGCACATGTAATTCTGAAAACACATTCCCATTTAGTAAGACTTATACAGGATGGTAAACCCAACATGGCAAAAGGTTTCTAAAAAATTCCATAAACATTAAGCATATTTATGTCATAGCATTAAGTTTGGTCAATTTGAAACTTACTGTATTGTAGTATAAGAGGCATTTTGTTTGCTTGTGTTTACTTTCCCAGGAGTAAATGCGTTTTGGTTAACCACAATGGCAAACTTAGTCAAGACATTTATGTCAACAAATCCTACTGCTTAACAAAGTCACATTCTTAGTTTCTAGGACAGCAGACTGGATTCTAAGTAATAAGGTGTTTATAAGGCATGCTGTAAATCTGGGACTATAAACATGTCTACTTTTCTGTTAAACCTGCTGCTGTGCATGAGGTACAATAAGCTCTTTTTTCAGTTTTATGGTGGCCAGTATGTTGGCTTGCCAATCCTGATTGCTGTTGATTCTGCTGTTCCCAAAGCCTCCTGCCAAGCTCTTGACCCAAGTCACGCTCCCTGGTGATGTCATAATGCTGCTAAGAATTTGCTCATTCACTGTTCCTGCAGGGATGCCCCAAGAGTCACATACCTTTTCTATTAGTCACACACTAGTTAGAGAATAACATCATGAAAAAAGCAGGGCCTCTCCTTCCCCTGATTTCAAAGGTATCACATTTTTAAGTCTTTCATAATGAGCCTATAGATGGATATAGTAAGATGACTATTACCTTTACAGAAATTATTTTTAACATGACTTTTTCTCGAGTTAACAGTACTACTTTTGTTGTTTTGACAAGAAACAAGATTTTCTCTGCATTTATAAACAAAATTTATTTCGATTCAACACATATTCATGAAACAGAGTGCCTGGTATTTGAGGTTATCATCACAGTTACGATGCCAAATATCTGTAGGAAAAGAGGAGAAACTGGTAGTAGATCTGGATATTTCAATTACATGTCAAATATATCTATTTGGAAAAATCTGATCAATTAAGTTCTTCACTTTTCACCCAAATATTATTGTATAGACATACCTTGCATCTTCCCTTACTTTACACTTGATTCCCTCACCCAAAGTGCTCATAGATTAATGTTCCAGAGATCCTGTTAGACCAAATATTAAAAACAAAAACAATCGCTCAACAAAAAAATTTCTTAAAATACGCTGGTTTTGAGCTCAGTCCCAAACAAATAGCTCTTGTAATTATACACTTTTTATTTCTCAGATGAACACTACCAAGATAACATCAGTGTTTTAACCAGGCATGAACAATGACCCAATTACCAGTGACTAAAAACCACAAGTTAAGTTCTCATAGACTATGAGACTTGGAGCTTATCCTCTACCTTTGATAGGTCAGAATGTTTCCTCTGACACTTCATTTAATAAAAGAGTTTTTTAGTAGATTTTCTTCTGCTACCTTCAGGAAGAAACTCCATCAGTAACCAAACTCTTTAACCAAAGAGTTAGAAGCTATTTCTAGAAAGTTCCTTGAGTTACTTCATCCACAATTCTACCTACATATTCAACATTCAATTTGACAACATGAATTAAGCAAAAATCATTTTCTTAAACAGTTTTTCAAATTTCAGTGATATATAGACACTTTGCAAAAGAAAAATTTCTTGTGGATCCCACAACATTAAATTATTTTTACCATGATGTATAAATGCTCCTGTGAAATGGCACAGAGCTGCAGATTGGATACAAAGACAGGACCTATCCATATGCTGTCTACAAGAGACCCATTTTCAACCTAAAAGACACCTCCAGACTGAAAGTGAGGGGATAGAGAACCATTTTTCATGCCAATGGACCTCAAAAGAAAGCTGGGGTAGCAATTCTTGTATCAGATAAATTACAATTTAAACCAAAGACTGTAATAACAGATCCAGAGGGACACTGCATCATTCTTAAAGGGTCTATCCAACAAGAAGATCTAAAAATTGTAAATATCTATGTCCCCAACATGGGAGCAGTCAACTGCATAAACCAGCTGTTAACCAAAATAAAGAATCAGATAGACAATAATACATTAATAGTAGGAGATTTTAACACTCCACTCTCAGCACTGGACAGATCATCTAAACAGAAGATCAACAAGAAATAAGAGCTTTGAATGACACATTGGACCAGATGGACTTTGTAGATATATACAGAACATTCTACCCTAAAACAACAGAATACTCATTCTTCTCGAATGCACAAGGAACTTTCTTCAAAATAGACCACATACTGGGTCACAAATCAGGTCTCAACTGATACCAAAAGATTGAGATTATTCCCTGCATGATACCACAATGCCCTGAAACTGGAACTCAATCACAAGAAAAAATTTGGAAGGAATTTAAACACTTGGAAGTTAAAGAGAATCCTGCTAAAGAATGAATGGGTCAACCAGGAAATTAAGAAGAACTTAAACAATTCATGGAAACCAATGAGAATAAAAACACGTCGGTCCAAAACCTACGGGATACTGCAAAAGCGGTCCTAAGGGAGAAATACATAGCCATCCAAGCCTCTCTCCAAAAATCAGAAAAATCCTAAATGCACAAGCTAACCCTACACCTAAAGGAGCTGGAGAAAGAACAGTAAATAAAACCTAAACCAAGCAGAAAAAGAGAAATAATAATGATTAGAGCAGAGATCAATGAAATACAAACCAGAAAAACAGTAGAACAGATCAACAAAACTAGAAGCTGGTTCTTTGAAAGAATTAGTAAGATTGATAAACCACTGGCCAAACTTATCCAAAAGAAAAGAGAAAGGACCCAAATTAAAATCATGAATGAAAGGGAGAGATCACGACTAACACCAAGGAAATAGAAACAATTATTAGAAATTACCAGCAACTGTATGCCAATAAATTAAGCAACCTGGAATGGATGCCTTCCTAGAAACTTACAAACTACCAAGACTGAAACAGGAAAAAATAGACAATCTGAATAGACCAATAACCAGTAATAAAATTGAAGCAGTAATCAAAAACTCCCCAAAAACAAGAGTCCAAGGCCAGATGGCTTCCCAGGGAAATTCTACCAAACATTTAAAGAAGAAATAATACTTATTCTACTGAAGCTGTTCGAAAAAATAGAAACAGAAGTAAAACTTCCAAACTCCTTCTATTGAGGCCACCATTACCCTGATCCCAAAACCAGACAAAGACCCTATCAAAAAGGAGAATTACAGACCAATATCCTTGATGAACATGGATGCCAAAATACTCAACAAGATCCTAGCTAATAGGATCCAACAGTACATTAAAAGGATTATTCACCACGACCAAGTGGGATTTATTCCTGGGCTGCAAGGTTGGTTCAACATCCACAAATCAATTAATGTGATACAATACATCAATAAAAGAAAAGACAAGAACCATATGATCCTCTCAATTGATGCAGAAAAAGCAATTGACAAAATACAACATCTGTTCCTGATTAGAACTCTTCAGAGTATAGGGATAGAGGGAACCTTCCTCAATTATTGTAAAAAACCATCTATGAAAAGCCCACAGCAAATATTATCAATGGGGAAAAGCTGAGAGTTTTCCCTTAAGATCAGGAACACAACAGGGGTGCCCACTCTCACCACTATTGTTCAACATGGTACTAGAAGTCCTAGCCACAGGAATCAGACAACAAAAAGAAAGAAAAGGCATCCAAATTGGCAAAGAAGTCAAACTCTCCCCCTCATAGATGATATGATACTTTATGTGGAAAACCCAAAAGACTCCACCCCCAAATTACTAGAACTCATCCAGCAATTCAGTAATGTGGCAGGATTTAAAATCAATGCACAGAAATCCGTTGCTTTCTTATACACTAACAATGCAAAAGAGAAATTAGAGAAACGATTCCATTTACAATAGCAACAAAAACCATAAGATACTTAGGAATAAACCTAACTAAAGAGGTAAAGGATCTATACTCTAGAAACTACAGAACACTCATGAAAGAAATTGAAGAAGACACAAAAAGATGGAAAAATATTCCATGCTCATGGATTGGAAGAATAAACATTGTTAAAATGTCTATGCTACCCAGAGCAATTTACACTTTCAGTGCTATCCCTATTAAAATACCATTGGCTTTTTGCAAAGAACTGGAACAAAAAATCCTAAAATTTGTATGGAACCAGAAAAGACCCAAATCACCAAGGGAATGATGAAGAAGAAAAACAAAGCTGGGGGCATCACGTTGTCTGACTTCAAGCTATATTACAAAGCTGTGATCACCAAGACAGCATGGTATTGGCATAAAAACAGACACATAGACCAATGGAACAGAATAGAGACTCCAGAAATGGACCCTCAACTCTATGGTCAACTAATCTTTGACAAATCAGGAAAAAAAATCCAATGGAAAAAAAGACAGTCTTTTCAGTAAGTGGTGCTGGGAAAATTGAATGGCTACATATAGAAGAATGAACCTGGATCATGCCTTTACACCATACACAAAGATAAACTGAAAATGGATGAAAGACCTCAATGTGAGACAGGAATCCATCAAAATCCTAGAGGAGAACATAGACAGTTACCTCTTTGACATTGGCCACAGTACCTTCTTTCAAGACACGTCTCCAAAAGCCAGTGAAACAAAAGCAAAAATAAACTTTGGGGACTTCATCAAGATAAGTTCCTGCATAGCAAAGGAAACAGTCAACAAAACAAAGAGGCAGCCCACGGAATGGGAGAAGATATTTGCAAATGACATTACAGATAAAGGGCTGATATCCAAGATCTATAAAGAACTTCTCAAACTCAACACTCAAAAAACTAATAACCCAGTAAAAAATTGGGCAGAAGACATGATCAGACACTTCTCCAAAAGAGACATACAAATGGCTAACAAACACATGAAAAAATGCTCAACATCACTAGCCATCAGGGAAATACAAATCAAAACCACAATGAGATACCACTTTACACCAGTTAGAATGGCAAAAATTAACAAAACAGGAAACAACAAATGTTGGCGAGGATGCAGAGAAAGGGGAACCCTCTTACACTGTTGGTGGGAATGCAAGCTGGTACAACCATTCTGGAAAACAGCATGGAGGTTCCTCAAGATGTTAAGAATAGAGCGACCCTATGACCCAGAAATTGCACTACTAGGTATTTACCCCAAAGATACAGACGTAGTGAAAAGAAGGGGCACATGCACCCCAATGTTCATAGCAGCAATGTCCACAATAGCCAAACTGTGGAAGGAGCTGAGGTGTCCATCAACAGATGAATGGATAAAGAAGATGTGGTACATATACACAATGGAATATTGTTCAGCCATCAGAAATGATGAATACCCACCATTTGCATCAACATGGATGGAACTGGAGGGGATTATGTTAATTGAAGTAAGTCAAGCAGAGAAAGACAATTATCATATGGTTTGACTCATATATGGAACATAAGGTATAGCACAGAGGACCATAGGGGAAGGGAGGGAAATCCAAAGGAGGAGAAATCCAAGAAGGAGATGAACCATGAGAGACTATGGACCCCAAGAAATACTGTGGGGGTTTCAGAGGGAAGGAGGGTGGGGAGAGGGGGTAACACGGTGATGGATATTGAGGAGGGCACATGCTGTGATGAGCACTGGGTGTTATACTTAACTAATGAATCATTGAACACTACTCAAAAACTAATTATGTACTATACAGTGGCTAACTGAAAATAATAAAATAAATAAAATAAAATTAGTCCTAGATTAAATACTCCTCAGATTCCACCTAACAACTCTTAAAAGCAAACTCAAAAGGATTGAACTGTTTCCAACTAATTTAACTGCAAAGTTTAAGAATATTCATAGGATGGGTACCTGGGTGGCTCAGTCAGTTAAGTGTCTGACTCTTGATTTCAGCTCAGGTCATGATCTCAGGGTCCTGGGATTGACCCCACATCAGTCTCCACACTCAGTGGGGAGTCTTCTTGAGGCTATCTCTCTCCCTCTCCCTCTGTCCTTCTTCCCCCCACAAATAAAAATAAATAAATCTTTTTTAAAAAAAGGAATATTCATGGGAATACAAAAACATCTAGAACCCAAGTATGTAAAGTCACAAAGCCAATTTAGTTGGCATTTAATGAAAGATTACCAAGCATAAAAAGAAGCAGGAAAATACATCCCATAATGAAGACAAAAATCAATCAGCTGAAACCAACTCAGACTGACACTGATGTTAAAATTAGCAGACAGGGACATTACAAAGTAATTACTATAACTGTATTCCAAATGTTCAAAAATTATGTAGGAACAGAGAAGATACAAAAAAGAACCCAAATCAGATTCATAGAAGTGAAAATAACAATGTCTACAATGAAAACTATACTGTTTAGGATTGGCAGCAGACTAGGCAGTTTAGTAAAAAGATAGTGAACTTGCAGAAAAAGTAATGGAAATTATCTAAAAAACAAAGAAATTTCTTAATTAATTTTTAAAAAGCATCAGTGGGATATGGGATGAGTTCAAGCAACCTAATATATGTATAACTGGAGTTTACAAAGAAAAATGAATGAGGTACAAAATATAGTTGAAAAAATCATGTCCAAAATGTTTCAAATATGATGAAAAACTATAAACCCATAGATCTAAGAAGTTCCATAAACCCTACACACAAAAAACATGAAAAAAACTTCACCAAGGTATATTATAATCAAATTGCTTAAAACCAGTGAGAAAAACGAAACAGTAAAAAAGAGAAAATCCTTTATATATTTATCTTTTTTTAAAGATTTTATTTATTTATTTGACAGAGAGAGACACAGTGAGAGAGGGAACACAAGCAGGGGGAATGGGAGAGGGAGAAGCAGTCTTCCTGTGGAGCAGGGAGCCCAATTCGGGGTCAGTGATGCTTAACAACTGGGCAACCCAGGCGCCCCTATATTTAGCTTTAATATGTTTACATAATAAAGAGCATATTATGTACAGAGAAACACAGATAAGGATGACAACAGATTTCTCATTAGAAACAATGTGAAAGATAGTTGAGCTAAATCTTGAAAGTATTTAAAGAAAAAACAACTGTCATGCTACAAATCTATACCCAGCAAAATTATCTTTTAAAAGAAATATTCATCACTAGCCAATCTTCAGGTAATAGAAAAATAATACTGGGTAGAAATCTAGATTTATACAAAGGAATGAAGAGCATCATGGTAATTACATGATAAACTACATGGTAAATATGTAAGATTTTTCTTATTATTTAAATATTTCATTAAATACAATGATAACAATGTTTTGTGAAATACATGTGTATAAATAAAGTACATAGCATTAAATGGCATTAAAGTCAGGAGAAGAGAAATGAAAGCATACTATACAACAATTCTTATAATGTATGTGAAGTGGTATAATATCCCTTGAAATTAGACTGTGATGGGTTAAAGATGGCTGCTATAAACTCTAAAGCAACCACTTATATAATGAAACAGAGGTACAGCTAAAAAAAAAAAAAACTAACGAAAGAAGTAAAATGAAATCACTAAAAACACTCAATAAAACACCATTATTTAAAAGGCAAAGACTTTCATTTTAGATTTTTTTAAAAGCAATCCTCAACTATATACTTCTTACAAAAAATTCACTTTAAAAATAAAGACACAAATGGTTAAAAGTTAAAGGGTGAAAAATAATATTGCACACTAATACTAGTCAAAAGAAATCTAGAATGGCTATAGTTATATCAGAGAAAGTAATTTTCAGAGCAAAGAATATTTCCAGGGATAAAGAAGGTCATTTCATAATGTTAAAGTAGTCAAATCATTAAGAGGGCATAACAAAATTAAATAATGTATTTGCCTAATAGGAAAGCTGCAAAATACATGTAGAAATAGACAACTCCACAAATAGGGAGTTCAATATCCTTCCCTCAATAATTGATAGAACAAGTAGACAGAAAGTTAACAAGGATATAGAAGATTTTAATAATATTAACAACCAGCTTGATTTAAGTGGTGTTTTCAAACCCTCCACTCAACAACAGCAGAATACACATTCTTTTCAAGTCCACCCAGAATACTTACCAGATAGGCCATATTCCAGGCCATAAAACAAGGTCTCGGTAAATTCAGAAACAAAAGATAAAGAAATCAAAGAATAACACTACAGAAAGCCATCAAACCACAAAGGAAGAGAGCATGAGAGAAAGGAACAAAGAAAAGCTACAAAATCAACCAGAAACGAGTTAACAAAATGACAATAAGTATATACCTATCAATAATTAAATGTAAATGGACTAAATACCCCAATCACAAGTCATAGGGTGACTGAATGGATAAAAAACAAGACCCATCTATATGCTGCCTCCAAGAGACTCACTTCAGACCTAAGGATACATACAGGCTGAAAATAAAAGTGATGGGAAAAGGTGTTCCATGCAAATGGAAATGAAAAAAACGCTGAGGTAGCATCACTTATGTCAGACAAAATAGGCTTTAAAATAAAGACTGTATCAAGAGACAAAGGAGGACGTTGCATAATGATAAAGGTATAAATCAAACAAGAGGATATAACAATAGCAAATATCTATGCTCCCAACATAAGAGCAGTTAAATATATAAAGCAAATAGTAACAGACATAAAGGAAGAAATTGACAGTAATACAATAATAGTATAGGAGTTTAACACCTCAGTTACATCAATGCATAGAGCATCCACACAAAAAATTAACAAGGAAACAATGGCTTTGAAGAATACATTAGACCAGATGGACCAAACAGATATATACACAACATTTCATCCAAATACAACAGAATACACATTCTTTTCAAGTGCACATGGAACACTATCCAGGATAGACCACATGTTAACCCACAGAACAAGTCTCAGTAAATTTAAGATTGAAATAATATCAAGCACCTTTTCTGACTGCAATGGTATAAAACTAGAAATCAATTATAAGAAAAAAACTGGAAAAAATACAAATCCATGAGGCTAAAAAACATTCTGCTAAGCAACCAATGGATCAACAAAGAAATCAAAGATGTAATCAAAAAATACGTGGAGACAAATGAAATTGAAAACACAATGGTGCAAAATCTTTGAGACAGAGCAAAAGCCATTCTAAGAGGGAAGTTTATAGTGATAACAGGCCTATCTCAAGACACAACAACTAAACAATATAACCTTCCACCTAAAGGACCTAGAAATAGAAAAAAAAAGTCCATAGTTAGTAGAAAGAAATAATAAATACTGGAGCAGAAATGAATGAAATAGAGACTAAAAAAAACAATATAAAAGATGAAGGAAAACAAGTGCTGGTTCTTTAAAAAAATAAACAAAATTGATAAACCTTTAACTGGACTCATCAAGAAAAGAGAGAGGACTCAAATAAAAGCAGAAATTAAGGAAGAGAAATAACAACCACAGAAATATAAAGAATTATAAGAGAATACTATGAAAAACTATATACCAACAAACTCAACAACCTAGAAGAAATGAATAAATTCCTAGAAACATACAATCTTCTATCACTGAATCAAGAAGAAATAGGAAACTTGATCAGAAGGATTACTAGTAACAAAATTGAATTGGTAATCAAAAAATTCCCCAACAAACAAAAGTCCATGTGGCTTCATGAGTGAATTCTACCAAACATTTAAAGAAGAGGTAATACCTATTCTCAAACTATTCCAAAACATAGAAGAGGAAGAAAAACTTCCAAATTCATTCTATGAGGCCAGCATTACTCTGAAACCAAACCAAAGACCCTACAAAAAAACAAACAAAAAACAGAAAACTGCGGGACAATATCCCTGATGAACATAGATGCAAAACTCCTCAACAAAATTTTAGCAAACTGGATTCAACATACATTTAAGGGATCATTTACCACAATCAAATTGGATTTATTCCAGTGATACAAGGATGTTTCAATATTCACAAATCAATCAATGTGATACATCACATTAACAAGAGGAAGAATAAAAACCATAATTATCTCAAAAGGTACAGGAAAAGCATGATAAAATACAGCATCTATTTGTGATTAAAAACTCTCAACAAACTAGGTTTAGAGGGAACATATGAAAAATCCTCAACTAACATACTCAATAATAAAAAACTGAAAGTATTTTCTCTAAGATCAGGAACAAGACAAGGATTGTCCACTAGTCACCACTTTTATTCAACATAGTACTGGAGGTCCTAGCTATAGGAATCAGGTAAGAGAAAGAAATAAAAAGCATCCAAATTGGTAAGGAGGAAGTAAAACTGACTGTTTGTAGATGACATGATAACCCTGAAGAATCCACAAAAAAAAACTATTAGAACTAATAAATGAATTTAGTAAAGTTGCAGGGCACAAAATTAATATACAGAAATGTACTGCATTTCTATACACTAATAACAAACTAGCAGAAAGAGAAATTAAGAAAGCAATCCCATTTATAATTGCACCAAAAAGAATAAAATAACCAGGAATAAATTTAATGAAGGAAGTGAAAGACCTATACTCTGGAAACCATCCAACATTGATGAAAGAAATTGAAGATGATATGAACAAATGGAAAGATATACAGTGCTCATGGTTAAAATTTCCAAATTACCCAAAGCAATGTACAGATTCATTGCAATCCCTCTCAAAATACCAATAGCATTTTTCACAGAACTAGAGCAAATAAACCTAAAATTTGAATGGAACCACAAAATACCCCAAATAGACAAAGCAATCTTTAAAAAATTTTTAAATTTATTTATTGTAAGTAATCTCTATACCCAACGTGGGACTCAAACTCAAGAATCCAAGATCAAGAGTCATATGCTCTTCCAACTAAGTCATCCAGGTGCCTTGCCAAAGCAATCTTTTTTTTTTTTTTTTACAGATTTATTTTATTTATTTATTTAAGAGAGAGAGAGCGCAAACTCAGGGGGAAGGGCAGAGGGAGAGAGAGAGAGAGAGAGAGAGAAACTTAAGCAGACTCTGCACTGAATATGGAGCCTGACATGGGGCTCAGTCTCACAATCCTGAGATCACAACCTGAGCCCAAACCAAGAGTTGGATGCTTAACCAGCTGTGCTACCCAGGTGCCCCCTTGCCAAAGCAATCTTGAGAGAAAAGAACAAAGCTGTCAGTATCACAATCTCAGATTTCAAGATATATTACAAGCTATAGTAAATCAAAACAGTATGGTACTGGCACAAAAATAGACATAGATCAACAGAACAGGATAGAGGGCCCAGAAACAAATCCATGCTTATATGGTCAATTAGTTTATGACAAAAGAGGCATGAATATACAGTGGGGGAAAGACAGTCTCTTCAATAAATGGTACTGGGAAAAGTGGACAGCTACATGCAAAAGAATGTAATGGGACCACTTTCTTTACACACAAAAATAAACACAAAGTGGATTTAAGTCCTAAATGTGAAACCTGAAATCATAAAACTCCTACAAGAAAACATTTGCAATGAGGCTTGGAAATTGGCCTTAGCACCATATTAATGGATATATTTCCTCAGACAAGGGAAACAAAAGCAAAAATAAACTACTGGGACTACATGAAAAATAAGTCTTTTGCACAGCAAAGGAAGCTACCGATAAAACAAAAGGCAACCTGCTGAATGGGAGAAGATATTTGCAAATGATATATCAGATAAGGAGTTAATATCCAAAATATATAAAGAACTTATTCAGCTCAACAGAAAAAAAAAATCCAATTAAAAAATGGACAGATGACCTGAATGGACATTTTCCCAAAAAAGACATACACAAACAAATGGGATTTACTCCTTGGATGAAAGAGTCGTTCAATATTTGCAAATCAATAAACATGATACACCACATTAATAACAGAATGGATAAGAACCATATGATCATTTTAATAGATAAAGAAAAGCATTTGACAAAGTACCACATTCATTCATGATAAAAACCCTCAACAAAGTAGGTTTAGAGGGACATACCTCAACATAATAAAGGTTATATATGAAAAATCCACAGCTCATATAATCCTCATTGGGGAAAAACTGAGAGCTTTTCCTCTATGGTCAGGTTAAGACAGGGATGTCCACTCTCACCACTGTTATTTAACATAATACTGGAAGTCCTAGTCACAGCAGTCAGACAGGAAGAAGAAATAAAAGGCATCCAAATCAGCAAGGAAGAAGTAAAACTTTTATTCTTCATAGATGACATGATACTCCATTTGGAAAACCTGAAAGACTCCACCAAAAAAACTGCTAGAACTGATACACAAATTCAGTAAAATTACAGGATACAAAATCAACATACAGAAATCTGTTGCATTTCTATACACCAATAATGAAGCAGCAGAAAGAGAAATTAAGGAATCAATCCCATTTACAGTTGCACCAAAAACAGTAACATACCTAGGAATAAACCTAACCCATGAGGCAAAAGAAATGTACTCTGAAAAGTATAAAACACTGATGATAGACATTGAAGATGACACAAAAAGGGGAAAACATTCCATGTTCATGGATTGGAAGGACAATATTGTTAAAAGGTCTATCCTACCCAAAATAATCTACACACTTAATTAAATCCCTATCCAAATGCCAAGTATTTTTCACAAAACTAGGACAAACAATCCTAGAATTTGTATGGACCCTCAAAAGACCCTGAATAGCCAAAGCAACCCTGAAGAAGAAAAGCGAAGCTGAAAGCATCACAATTCCAGACTTCAAGATATATTACAAAGCTATAGTGATCAAAATAAGTGTGGTACTGGCACAAAAATAGACACATAGATCAATGGAACAATAGAAAACCCAGAAATGAATCCACAACTAAGCAGTCAATCTTCAACAAAGCAGGAAAGAATATCCAGTGGGAAAAAGACAGTCTCTTCAACAAATGGTGTTGGGAAAGTTGGACATGCAAAAGAAAGAAACTAGACCACTTTCTTATACCATACACAAGAATAAATTCAAAATGGGTGTGCCTGGGTGGCTCAGTCGTTAAGCATCTGCCTTCAGCTCAGGTCATGATCCCAGGGTCCTGGGATCAAGCCCCACGTCCAGTTTCCTGCTCCACAGGGAGCCTGTTTCTTCCTCTCCCTTTGCCTCTCCCCCTGCTTGTGCTCTTTCTCGCTATCTCAATATTTAAAACCTAAAAAACTATTCTTTGACCCATGGGTCAAATTGAATTGAGTGGAAATAAAAAACACAATTATGGAATGTTGCTAAAGCATCTTTTAGAGGAAAATTCATGGAACTAAAAACCTATTGTGGAAAGTAAGAAAGGTCTCAAATCAATAACTTCCAGTAACTGATTCTTTGAGAAGACCAATAAAATTGATACTACTCTCAAAAACAAATGATGTACTATACAGTGGCTAACTGAACATAATAAAAAAAATAAACTCTAGTTTGACAAAAAAAAAGGAAAGAAGGCATAAATTGCCAATTTGGAGAATGAGAGGTGATATCACTACAGATTCAGACTCTACAGTTATCAAAAAGGTAAGATTATAAACAGCTTTATGTCAATGCATTCTAAAACATAAATGAAACAAATTATTTGTAAGTATAAACTATCAAAACTCAGTCAAAAAAATAGATAACTCAAATAGTCCTATCTAGTAAGCAAACTGAATTTGTAGTTAAACTTTCCCATAAAGAAAACTCCAAGCCCCAATGACTCATCAAAGAATTCCACCAAACTTTTATGGAATAAGTATCAATTCCACACAAACTCTTCCAAAAACATTAAGAGAAGTGAATATTTCCCAAATCATTCTATGAAACCATTGTTGCTTTGATACCCAAACCGAATAAGACATTATAAGATGATAAAACTTTAAACCAATGTCCCACATGAACATGGGTGCAAGAATTTTTCACAAATTTTTAGTAAACCAAATCATGACCAAGTGGGGTTTATCTCAGAAATACAAAGTTAGTTTAGCATTTGAACATCAATTAATGTAACTCAACATATTAAAAAACTAAAAAAAAAAATCACTTCATCTGAATAGGTACAGAAAAAGCATTTAACAAATCAAACATCCATTCCTGATAAACTGTCAGTAAAGTAGGAAAAGAAGGGTACTTCTTTGACATGAACAAGGGCATCTACAAAACTATTGCTAGCATCAGACTTTAATGGTGAAAGACTAATTTTTTCCCCCTAAGATCAGAAACAAGGCATGATATACACTTCATTCCTTACTATTTAGCATTATACTGGAGAATTTGACCAATGCAGTAACAGAGAAAAAAGCATTCCCTCTTGAAAGGAAGACGTAAAACTGTCTCTATTCACAGATAAATGATCGTCTATGTAGAAAATCCAATGGACTCTACAGAAAAAGCTACTAAAACTAGTAAGTTAATTTAGCAAGACTTCAGTATACGTGATCAATAAACATGTTTTTTTGGCCCTGTTATAGCCAGAAGCTTTCTTTCACATATTGCAATCTTTACCCACCACCCCAACACACAGAAAAGAGTTCTTCCAAAACTTTAGCCATTGTTTTCTTCTAATGCAGATGCTATTAATGGTAATTAAAACCAACAAGGCAAAAACCAAACAATTATCTAAAAACCTACTCATTAAAAACACCTCACATGAACCTTCTGTATCATTTATGGACACATCTAAAGGTAGCCTCTTTCAGCTGTCAATTACTTTTAAAGCAAATAAGACTTCCGATAATAAGCACTACAGTGAGACTGTTTGCTTCTTTTTGTTGGCCTTTTCCATCACTGTGGCCTTGGTAAGCGTTGTGGTCTCTGGTGTAATATTCTTTGGATCAACACAATCTTTAGTCTTCTCCAAAAGGTTATGTTGTAAAGAATCACATCCCCAGGTACTACTAAAACAGGCTCCCAGTTTTGAGAGAAGTATTTTTATTTTAGCATACATTCTGGAGAACTCTGTACTGCACTTTCTCCATCAGAAAGAGTGAAGAATATGCAGAAAACAATGAGACCAAATTAACTGCTGCATATCTTATTCAGTAACTCATGGCTCTCCAAAAGAGCATAGATGCAGAGGTCTCCACAGTCAGTTTTGCAATATCACCTCACACTTGCCCCACTTCCAGATTTGTTTTCCTTTCAGAAGATACTGGTTTCCTGTCCAATTTTTTTTTAATTTTTTCCATTTTTTAATTAAAACATAATTTACATACAGTAAAACCCACGATGCCCAAATTTTTTAACTTGAATTTGTTTGATAGAAATTGAAGTATGTCTTTTTAACTAGAGAATACTAATCATATCTCCATCTCTTCTAAATGTTATAAAATAACTGTTTCACTGTGTTGTCGCTGCAGGTTGCCCAAGTTGTTCTTGATTTTACAAAAACCCTCTTTTTGCAAACTGTATTTTTTTATTTCCAATGTATCCTTGGGCTATAAATCAGATTACTCACAATAAAATTCTTTATGAAATAAAAATTGATTGTGACTGCATATCAGAAGGTCTCTTCAGTAGAGATGAGGGCCTGAGTTTGTGTTACTGGAAGCTACTTCAGTAGCTCACAGGTCTCTTCCCTTCTTTTCAGGTACTTGTTAACAATAGCTAGAGAGGAAAGATGACTGAAAAAATGAGTCACTATTATAATAGAATTACTAAGAAAGCAGGATATGGAGAACTACTCGCCCCAGCACTGGTTATGGGGAAGTGTCATAGGCCTTCATGAATGTCCGAATAGACTCCCTTTGTTTCCTCTCTTGGTGAATACCTATGAAATATGAATTGGAAGCTACACTAAAAAGCCCTGTCGGCTTGCTGCAGTCCTCTTAAGTCCAATAGAATGGAAAGATTTCAAGTGTTATATTGCCAAGAATGCCTGTTGAATCACAAACATCTCTGGAAGTGATATCACAGTTAGCTAATCAGCTGTCAATATCTAACTATGAAGTTGTTTCTCTGATTAGGCACCATACAAAGCCCTGACAGGATACAAGGCTGGTAAATTCTGAGAGAGGAGGGGAGGTGTGCTTGACACCTAGTATGAGGTTCCTGGTACCTGGAAATGGAAGGATGAAGAGGGAGAAATCCAATAAGGAAAAGGGGAAAGGAAAGCATTGTGCAGCTTCACTTCCCTCATGGTTTTGCCAGAGATAGCTCATGCTTATTTTATAATCCCTTTCTAAAGTTACATGGGGAAAAAAGTCATATGCAGTCCTTATAAGTCTTATTAGGAACAAAAACTTCTCCATCCTCAGCATTTTCCTGTCTTTACAAGTTTGCTAAACTCATCCAAACATAGCTTCAAACCAAAAATACCTCAAAACATAGATTCCCTAAGGGAGCAGAGTACTATTTTGAAAGGGTGCTGAGGTAAAGCAGCTCTTCATATATTATATATGAAGTATATTTTTATACTTGTTTAAATAAACAGAAAAAAAAATGCTTTGCAGAGACTGACCAGATACTCACCAAATCTGTTTATTCTTCCTAGGCATATGGCTAAATTACATTTAACAGACCCTTAACATTCTAGACTATATAACTAATTTTTGCTCATGGAATGAATATAAATGAAAAAAATTTAGAATGTAACTTTTTCATATTTGTTTTCTCTTATTTCCATCTGTTGGCTGGATGACACACTAAGGCAACCTAAAGAAGCCACAAGTTGAAAGTAATATGACCACAGCATAGGGAGAGCAAAGCCCTACTACTGACCCTCAATGGGTTATAAGTGAGAAATAAACCTTTGTTGGGCCAAATACTGACATTTGGGGTTTGTTTATTTCAGGAACTAGTATTATTTAATCCTGATTCACAACGCTGTTTAAAAAAGAGAAAACATACATCATATTTGGGTAAAATATAGAACTCCCTCATTCCTGGATACCTGAGCCAAAAATCACATGTGATGGACCTATTTAGTAGGCTCTAATTTCTCAACCTTCGGTATTTATGCTCTCAAACAGAACTCCAGGGGCCCAGGGAAAAGGCTAAGATTCACACTATACAATAAAAGACATATTGTAGAGGGGGAGAGGAGCAAGATGGTAGAGGAGTAGGAGACCTAAATTTCGTCTGGTCCCAGGAATTCAACTAGATCGTTATCAAATGATTCAGAACACCTACAAACTCAACAGGAGATCAAAGAAAAGAATAGCGGCAATTCTATGAACAGAAAAGCGACCACTTTCTGGAAGGTAGGACGTGTGGAGAAGTGAATCTAAGGCTATATACAGGAAGATAGACCACGGGGGGAGGGGACCTCCATCAGCCACTACTGGCAAGTGATAGAGCAGCAGAGCACAAAATCGGAACTTTTAGAAGTCGGCTCTGCTGAGGGACGTTGCTCCAGTGGCTAAGTGGGTGGAACCCTCACTGGCACAGCGTGGTCTCAGGGCCCTTGGGGTCACAGAAAGACTGGGGTGCCTGAGTGTGGCAGAGCTCCCCAGTATTGGAGAGGGGAAGCTGCCTGCAAAGACATATGAGGAGTGGGCTCTCAGCTTGGGGTTGCCATAAACCATGATCCACGGCATAGGAATCTGCTGGGTTTGGAGACTCAAGATGGGGTTGTGTGCCAGAGATAGAAATGCTTGGTCACAGGCCAGGTGAGCACAGATTGCGGCTGGAGACCAGGGAGACAGGAGTGATTGACTGCTTTTCTATGAGGGCTCAGTGAGGAGTGAGGCCCTAAGTTCTCAGCTCCTCTGGGACCAGAGATTGGGAGGCCTCCATTTTCTTGTCCTCCAAAGCTGTACAGAAAGCTTGCAGGGAACAAAAGCTACCAAGAGCAAACCCCAGCAGATTACTTAGCCGGGCCGGGCAAGGGTGGGGCAATTCTGCCTCAGGCAAAGACATTGAGAATCACTGCAACAGGCTCCTCCCCCCAGAAGATCAGCAAGAACATCCAGCCAAGACCAAGTTTACCTATCAGTGAGAACCAAACAACCCCAGCGCTAGGGGAATACAGCACATAGAATTCATGGCTTTTTTCCCCATGATTCTTTAGTCTTTCAAAGTTAATTTTTTAAATTTTCTTTATTTTTTCTTTTTCTATTTTTTTTTAGTTAAATTTTTCTTCTTTCCTTTTTCAACCAACATCTTACCAATTCCTTCTTAAAAATCTTTTTTAATTTTCATTTTTTCAAAGATCCTATTTATTTATTTGACAGAGAGAGAGCACAAGCAGGGGGAGTGGCAGGCAGAGGCAGAGGGAGTAGCAGGCTCCCCGCAGAGCAGGGGAAGCCCAATGTGGGACTCAAACCCAGGATCCCAGGATCATGACCTGAGCCAAAGGCAGTTGCTTAACCAACTGAGCCACCCAGGTGCCCTTTAATTTTCATTTTTACAGTCATATTCTATCCCTTCATTGTATTTAACCTTATTTTTTGTATATATATATATATATATATATATATATATATATAATTTTTTCTTTCTATAAAATTTTGGGATACAGTTTCTTCTAACAGACCAAAATGTACCCAAATTTAGTGTATGACTTTGTCCTAGTCTCCTGCCTGATCACATTCTTTTTTTTTTTTTTTAATTTTTTTCATTCTTTTTTCAACCAACTTCTTATTTTATCAATTCCTTTTATAAAATCTTTTTAAATTTTCACCTTTACAGTCATACTCCATCCCTTCATCGTCTTTACCCTTATTTTTGTATATATGTAAGTTTTTCTTTCTTTAAAATTTTGGGAGGCAATTTCTTCTAACAGACCAAAATACACCCAAAATCTAGGGTGTGGCTCTGTTCTATTCACCAGCCTGATCATATTCTTTTTTTTTTTTTTTCCCCTTTCCTCCTCCCCTCCAACACCCTCACCCCCACCCCCCAGGTTTCGGGTCTCTTCTGATTTGTTTAGTGTGTATTTTTCTGGGGTCATTGTTACACTTTTAGCATTTTGTTTTCTCATTCATCTATTCTTCTCTGGACAAAAGGACAAGATGGAAAAACTCACCTCAAAAAAAAAACAAGAGGCAATACCGACTGCCAGGGACCTAATCAATACAGACATTAGTAAGATGTCAGAACTAGAGTTCAGAATGATGATTATAAAGATACTAGCTGGGCTTGAAAAAAGTATAGAAGATACTAGAGAATCCCTTTCTGGAGAAATAAAACAACTAAAATCTAACCAAGTTGAAATCAAAAAAGCTATTAATGAGATGCAATGAAAAATAGAGGCTCTAACTGCTAGGATAAATGAGGCAGAAGAGAGAATTAGTGATATAGAAGACCAAATGAGGGAGAATAAAGAAGCTGAGAAAAAGATAAACAACTACTGGATCAGGAGGGGAGAAGTCAAGAGATAAGTGATACCATAAAGCAAAACATTAGAATAATTGGGATCACAGAAGAAGAAAAAGAGAGAGGGGCAGAAGGCATATTGGAGCATATTATAGCAGAGAACTTCCCTAATTTGGGGAAGGAAAAAGGCATCAAAATCCAGGAGGCACAGAGAACCCCCCTCAAAAACAATAAAAATCGGTCAACACCCCGACATCTAATAGTAAAACTCACATGTCTCAGAGACAAAGAGAAAATCCTGAAAGCAGCTCAAGAGAAGAGATCTGTAACCTAAAATGGTAGAAACATTAGACTGGCAGCAGACCTATCCACAGAGACCTGTAGGCCAGAAAGGACTGGCATGATATATTCAGAGCACTAAATGAGAAAAATATGCAGCAAAGAATACTATATCCAGCTAGGCTGTCATTGAAAATAGAAGGAGAGATGAAAAGCTTCCAGGACAAACAAAAACTAAAAGAATTTGTGAACACCAAACCAGCCCTACAAGAAATATTGAAAGGGGTCCTCTAAGCAAAGAAAAAGCCTTAAAGTAACATAGACCAGAAAGGATCAGAGACAATATACAGTAACAGTCACCTTACAGGCAATACAATGACACTAAATTCATATCTTTCAATAGTTACCCTGAATGTAAATGGGCTAAATGCCCCAATCAAAAGACACAAGGTATCAGATTGGATAAAAAAACAAGACCCATCGATATGCTGTCTGAAAGAGACTCATTTTAGACCCAAAGACACCTCCAGATTGAAAGTGAGGGGGTGGAAAACCATTTACCATGCTAATGGACATCAAAAGAAAGCTGGGGTTGGGCACCTGGGTGGCTCAGTCATTAAGCATCTGCCTTTGGCTCAGGTCATGATCCCAGGGTCCTGGGATCAAGCCCCGCATTGGGCTCCTTGCTCCATGGGAAGCCTGCTTCTTCCTCTCCCATTCCCCCTGCTTCTGTTCCCTCTCTCGGTGTCTCTCTTTGTCAAATAAAGAAATAAATTCTTAAAAAAAAAAAAAAAAGCTGGGGTGGCAATCCTTATATCAGACAAATTAGATTTTAAACCAAAGACTATAAGAAGAGATGAGAAAGGACACTACATCATATTTAAAGGGTCTATCCAACAAGAAGATCTAACAATTGTAAATATGTATGCCCCTAACATGGGAGCAGCCAATTATATAAGCCAATTAATAACAAAAGCAAAGAAACACATTGACAACAATACAATAATAGTGGGCGACTTTAACACCTCCCTCACTGAAATGGACAGATCATCTAAGCAAAAGATCAACAAGGCAATAAAGACTTTAAATGACACACTGGACCAAATGGACTTCACAGATATATTCAGAACATTCCATCCCAAAGCAACAGAATACACATTCTTCTCTAGTGCCCATGGAACATTCTCCAGAATAGATCACATCCTAGGTCACAAATCAGGTCTTAACTGGTACCAAAAGATTGGGATCATTCCCTGCATATTTTCAGACCACAATGCTTTGAAGCTAGAACTCAATCACAAGAGGAAAGTCGGAAGAACTCAAATACATGGAGGCTAAAGAGCATCTTACTAAAGAAAGAATGGGTCAACCATGAAATTAAAGAAGAATTTAAAAAATTCATGGGAACAAATGAAAATGAAAATACAACTGTTCAAAATCTTTGGGATGCAGCAAAGGCGGTCCTAAGAGGAAAGTATATAGCAATACAAGCCTTTCTCAAGAAACAAGAAAGGTCTCAAATACACAACCTAACCTTACAGCTAAAGGAGCTGGAAAAAGAACAGCAGATAAAGCCTAAACCCAGCAGAAGAAGAGAAATAATAAAGATCGAGCAGAAATCAATGAAATAGAAACCAAAAGAACAGTAGAACAGATCAATGAAACTAGGAGCTGCTTCTTTGAAAGAATTAATAAGATTGATAAACCCCTGGCCAGACTTATCAAAAAGAAAAGAGAAATGACCCAAATAAATAAAATCATGAATGAAAGGAGATATCATAACCAACACCAAAGAAATACAAACAATTATAAGAACATATTATGAGCAACTCTATGCCAGCAAATTAGATAACCTGGAAGAATTGGATGCATTCCTAGAGATGTATCAACTACCAAAACTGAACCAGGATGAAATAGAAAACCTGAACAGACCTATAACCACTAAGGAAATTGAAGCAGTCATCAAAAATCTCCCAAAAAACAAAAGCCCAGGGCCAGATGGCTTCCCAGGGGAATTCTACCAAACATTTAAAGAAGAATTAATACCTATTCTTCTGAAACTTTTCCAAAAAATAGAAATGGAAGGAAAACTTCCAAACTCATTTTATGAGTCCAGCATTACCTTGATCCCAAAACCAGAAAAAGACCCCATCAAAAAGAGAACTACAGACCAATATCCCTGATGAACATGGATGCAAAAATTCTCAACAAAATACTACCCAATAGGATCCAACAGTACATTAAAAAGATTATTCACCACGACCAAGTGGGATTTATTCCTGGGCTGCAAGGTTGTTTCAACATCCACAAATCAATCAATGTGATACAATACATTAATAAAAGAAAGAACAAGAACCATATGATCCTCTCAATAGATGCAGAAAAAGCATTTGACAAAGTACAGCATCCTTTCTTGATTAAAACACTTCACAGTGTAGGGATAGAGGGTACATACCTCCATATCATAAAAGCCATCTATGAAAAACCCACAGCAAATATCACTCTCAATGGGGAAAAACTAAGGGAATCCAGTATGGACTTCAGGTAACAACAATATATCAACAAGGTATAACAAATATACCCATACCATAGAAATATAAGATATCATTTATAGGTAGAACTGGGTGCCAAGTATGTGGGAGCTCTGTTAAGTCTCTTGGCAATTTTTTGGTAAATCAAAAAAAAATAATAAAGTGGTTTTTTTAATGAATTAATAACTAATATAGAGGTAAATCCTGGTCTCTTGATTCCCAGGCCTCCTTGCTTTTCTCACAGGCCAGAGTTTGTAATCTGGTTGTGTCATAGAAACCTTTGGTAGTCTGAGAAACATAATAGGTAATGGATTACAAAGGAAATAAATGCTATTGAATATAGCATGGTAGTTCAAGATACCTGCACTTACTGAAATTATGATATGAAAATATTTTTATTTGTATTGGTGCAAAGTCATAAGTATTAATACTACTGTGGTTTGTTGTCTACTTTTATAATTTAAGGAAAAGTTAAATTTCAGTTAGACATGAAAAACAGCTATAAATTTTTCCCATCCATGTTCATAGACCACGCACCATCTCCTGCATTCTGTGCACAGTCCAGCCGTTAAGAATCTATGGACTAAGAAAGTACTTGCGTGGGGCGCCTGGATGGCTCAGTTGGTTAAGTGACTGACTTTG
Organism: Mirounga leonina; assembly: GCF_011800145.1. NCBI lineage: Eukaryota > Metazoa > Chordata > Mammalia > Carnivora > Phocidae > Mirounga > Mirounga leonina. Next base: position 25,489,238 of record NW_023270865.1, on the reverse strand, counting down.
GCTCAGGTCATGATCCTGGAGTCCCTGGATCGAGTCCCGCATCAGGCTCCCTGCTCGGCAGGGAGTCTGCTTCTCCCTCTGACCCTCCCCCCTCTCATGTGCTCTCTCTCATTCTCTCTCTCTCAAATAAATAAATAAAATCTTTAAAAAAAAAAAAAGAAAGAAAGAAAGTACTTGCTTTTGCAACCTCTCTAAAATTATTAACAATTGAGGTTCTATGGAGTCAGTAGTCTTCCTAGTCTCAGATTTGTACCTCTTTGGATACTGAAAGAAATTTTTGGAAAAATGCTATCTTGCAGTGACTCTCTGCCATACACATCTTCACCTTTGTTCCTCTTATTCTTCTCCCTGGTCTGATGTCCTTGGTACCCTTATGAAAAATTTAGAGATGAATCTGAATGTTCATCATTTTTTTATTCACAATGTGAATCTAAAACTCTCTTTAGTTTGTTTGTATTTTCTTCCTGTCCTAACTCTCTAGGTAGTAAGTTCCACATGCTTGACTAAGTGCTTTATATAGGAGTACCTTCTTTAACTTGTCCATAATCTCTCCACACATTTTCTCTGAGAAATAGTGAAAAACAGCCCACATTCAAATCAAGTTTCTAAAGAACTTTCTTGTATAAATACTATTAATCTGTGGTCGGTTTACACCTTATCAGTCATGGATACTTAAATATACCCCTGAGATGTAGCTTCTAAACTTCTCTCTGTTGCCCCATCTCCCTCTCACCAAGTTACTAAGAAGAGAAATCCCATGGTATCCAAGCTATGCCATCAAAAAAAATGCATAATATCTTGCCCAGAAATGGCTGGTGACTAGCAGCTTGGCAGTGCCAAGTAAAATTTTATAGGTAAACACTTCGAAGTATTTCCCTGACGGCTTTCTTCGTCTTTACACAAACTTACCTGTTGATGGTATCTGTCAGTGCCTCCTTCCCAGTAGAGCAGTGTTGGCCCCACAGATCAGAATTTCTATTTGCTGAGAATGGAGCCTGGCAATAATTCAACCACAAGTAATCTGAAAACATTTACCTGCCTAAACTGATCTTCCTTTTGACATGTCAGCTCAGGTGTTGCCAAGCTTGGAGACATCTCAAACAATGTGTTTTGTTTCTGAAAACATAATTAATCTACAGTGATTAAAGTCTGACAAGATATCCTCAAGGTAGCTTTTATTTTGTTTTATTAAGAGCAATTTTGCATAAGCAATTTAATATTACAAAATCTGAAAAAGACTAAATGAATTCAAGGGAGCTGGTTGACTCAATTTTATTTGATTTTGACCAGATACTTCCAACTAATTACTAGTTCTTGGCAATACCATCATGTTAAAATCCAAGTATGTGGATTTGTAAGAGCAGAGGCTATTTGATTTTATTTTTCTACTCAAGCAGAAATATGCCTGGGCTTGCTGAGCACTTAGAAAATCTTGCTGTTTAGCTGTCTTTGTCCTGAAATATGAAAATAATCTATATCCCTGAATGGATTTTTTACTTTTCTATGATCCAGTGCTGGGTCCTTAGCAAAAGAATGCCACATTTTACTAATGCGCATTTACTAAAGCCCTCCTTAGTTCTCCTTGGCAAGCTTCATGCCATTGACAAAAGCATCCCTCTGCATTTGCCTCCTCCTGCACGATTTCAATCAAAAGATAGCCCTTCCAGATTCCCCACACCTCTAGGGGCTCTGGGATCTCTGGCCAGCAATCAGGCTGCAGTGGCTGTGAATGTTTGCTACTGATTATTTTTCTCTTGTTTCCAAGAAGGAAAAAAAAAACTATTAAAAATAAATTTCATATTTCATTTCATTCACCCAAACAATATCAAATTTCACTTGACCTGTGCTTTATGGCTTACAATTATCTTAGAGCTGTGAATCTTTGTCTTTTTGACCTAACCAATACAGTTTTGTTGGAACTTCCATAGAGATGCCCACTATTAAATGTGCTAGGTTAAAGACATTAAACATATCACCTCTCTAGTATCACTTTGATTTCATTAAAAATAAACAGATATTTTAATGCCCAAAAAGGATAAGGAAGGACATCAATTAAGAATAAAGAAGAGTTATTTTAATAAGTTGTATGAAAAGTTTATTATCTCTCCTTTTTTGGTTTATATTGATTTTGTTTGGTTTTGGTTTTTTTGATTTTTTGTTTTTTGTTTTTTTAGAGAGAGTGCGTGCAAGGGCAAGCTGGGGGAAGGGGCAGAGGGAGACAGAGAGAACCTCAAGCAGGCTCCACACTGAGCATGGAACTGACACAGGGCTCCATCTCACAACCCTGAAATCATGACCTGAGCTGAAACCAAGAGTTAGGAGCCCAACCAACTGAGCTACCCAGGCGCCCCAGTTTTGTTTTTTAATTTCACTATTTAATCTAGATTTCAGGAATTAGTACTTTGGAGTATAATTTGGCTAGGGCAAAATATCAGGAAATAGTGTGGGAGCCTGTGGGAGCCATAAAAATGTGCCTCCTCATATCTCCTACTTCAGGAGTGTGACAGAAAAGATCAAGCTGTGGCCTTAGGGACCCACACCCAAGCCCACTTCCCACTGGCCATTTCTAGGTCATGACTCATGTAGCAGGCACGCTATGGCAGGCCCATTCTGTCAAGATGCAAGACTCCTCTAAAAGTAACTTTGGCTGAAGGACTCTCCATATAGGCTGGGAGAAACTTTCTTAGAATGAGCTATACTCTTGAGACTCTTCTTACCCATCCCTGCTTCCTTCCCTCTCTCTTTCACCTACATCAAAATCTTCTCTTATAGGTATTAACCCCATCTCTTACAGGTTGAATTCTATCTAGAGGACTATTTTGTAGAGGACCCAAACTAATACAAAACGCTTTCCCATCCACTACTTCACTGACTTGTGCCTCACACCACCACGGGGAGAATTCAAGGATGGCTATAGTAAACAACAGACAGTCATAAGTCAACATCCATGTGAAAGCTAGAACTGGAAACTAGTCATTTTGGTTCTCCTAAATTGGCTTTCTCCAAGTTTCCATTATTTTTTTTTTCTCTTAAGAGAAGAGAAGAGAGGAGAGCAGAGGAGAGAGAGAAAAGGGGAAGGGAGAGAATGGAAGGAAGGGACGGAGGAAGGGAGGAAGAAAGAAGCTCTCTTTCTAAGCAGAGATCCTGTCATATGTGTGTTTGTCCAGAACCCATACTCAATAAATGTTTCTTGAACTCAAGATGTCTCCCCTGTAAGAGGTGAAGCCATTCATAAGGCATTTGCACCTGCAGATTAGGCAGCCCAGCATAATCTTGCAGTTGCAAATTATGGTTTTAAACCCTTCTTTGACTTTGGTAATGGGAGCTGGTTTCTATTCTGTCTTAGGTTTTTAGGGACAATAAAGTAGTAATGTTCAATTAACAATCAGACCACAGTCCACTCACTCGCTCACCCACTCTGTCTTCTGTTTACTCTCTCCTCTATCTCCATGTTTCAAACTTCCAAAAGTTTTTATCATAAGCCCAAAGACCCAGTGCTAAGATTTCATTACTCAAGACTACAGGATCTTTCCACTGTATTTTGATAGAACTCATCTAAGTGTCTCTTTTTAGTGAAGGGTTAGATGTGGAGTTGATCCCTTCAACACCTAAGGGTATCCAGTGAAATCAAACTCCATATTTTTTGGGTAATTTCATAGGAATCCCCACATGCACTCCTGCCTCCTTTCATTTTTTAAATTAATTTATCTACTTATTTATACTGTTACTGAGACACCCATCCCTACTCTCTCTTCCCCTGAGTTCTGAAGCAAGCAGAGTGATTCAGGTATAACTACACTTTCTCTCCACTTAGTCTTTTGGTTACTATAGGAACCATTTTCATCACATTTTTTTTAATTAATTTTCTTTTTGATTCAGAAAACTTCTGGATTCTTTTAAAATCACTCAGTCTCTGAATCACAGAATTTTAGAGCTAAAATGGATTATAGAATTATCCAGTCCAACTCTTTAATGTTATATATTAATTCATTCAGTTTTTCAAGAAATATATATTCAGCCTCTAGTACAGGGCAGGCACTGGGCTAGTTACTGAGGTCATATTCTTGGGTAAAAGGAAATACATAAACAAGTACTAAACAGTGTAAGTCAAGTGCAAAAGAAGGCCATAAGAAGGGAGAGAGCAGGGAGAGCTAATGTAGAAAAGAACACCTAGAAAGATTCAAGTACTTGATTCTGGGTGTTTGTTCTTCCTATTCTGTGTCAGGCTCTGCTCCAGATGCTTTATGACTAAGAACTCCATGCTTCAAACAACCCTGTGAGGTAGAAACTATTGTCATCTGCATTTTAGAGATGAAAAAAATGGAGGCACAGAGAGTTTAAGTAACTTATCGGGTTAAGTACATCAGTAACTGGCAGAGCCAGGAGTGCACCATTCAGTTCCCATCCTCTTAACTACTGTGAATCCTGCCGCTCTGACTTTGCCAAATTTCCAAACATTAACAAGCCAGGATTGAAGCATGTTGCTCTTATTCCCAGACCTGCATTAAATTCTAGCTCCTAAGACCCCAGAGTATGTGTCTATTTTTCTTAGTGGTCTGTCAGAGGCTGATGACTCTCAAGTAACTTTAAAAAAGGTAAGACATTTCCTAGAATAGCAACTTTGGGGTCCTTGTTTAGAAGCGCCCAGGCTTGGGATAGGGGAATATGACAAATATAAGACTGAACTTCCATTAAACAAAAATGTACTGTGAGCAAAAGCCTGGTGTGTTTGGGTGAATAGTGAGTTTCTACCACATGCAAGGTATAATAATAATCAGGTTTTCAAAATACTTGGCCAGACTCCACTGGCCTCTTTAAGATAGAAATGCACAGACAGATAAAAGACTGTTCAGGTTTTATTTTAATCATTGCCTCCCTCTTTGTGGTCTTAGAGGCCTTAGTATTGAAACAAATGATATTTCTACCTCCTCATTCCCAAGACAGGAATTTGCATTTTAATTTTGGAACACTTAGGGGAAAATCAAATGAAATGCTTTATTTACTCTTTTTGAGACCTTTTTTTCTTCTTTCCAGGAAAAAAGGCTATTGTTTACTGAGTTGTAGACTAAGTACCATAAGTCCCAGGCAGAACTGGTTATGGGAGTTGTGGAAAATGTGTTTGTGCTTCACCCAGGAAGAAGGAACCCAGTTTCAAGGGGCTCCAGCATAGAATAGATTTGTGTCAGAGCAAAGGAGTTAGTTACCTTGACCTGAACTCCAAATCAGGGAGTTTATACATAAACAAACAGGAAATATACTTTAGTAAAGATGTGCTGAGAGTTCTACTTTGGTAAGGAAAGTTACTGATGTGCATTTTTTGTCATCTTATTAGCAATTCTGTAGCCCTCTGAACTATCAAAATGACAACATAGCTACCAGTGTGTAATTCTTAGTTTGTCTACCCAGCCTAGCCTCTGGTCACCTAAGTAGAGTGGCCATACAATATATCACCTGTACTAGACACTTAGAAAGCAAAAGTGAGTGCTACTATTAATTACATTGGGGCAATGTATAGACCAAGACTTTACCAGCACACTAGCATAAATGATCAGCCTAATCAGGAGCAAAGAAACTGTAGCAGCATGGTGTCTGTAGACAGAACATGATGGTAAGTACAGAACAGTATAAGTGAAGGGTCAGTAAGAGAGTTTCCCACTTGGGACTACAATGAGCACAGAAATTTAGAGCTGGAAGGGTCAGTGTAATCAACTAGTTCAACTAAATGAAGAAGTAAAAAGGAATTAGAAAGAAATGTAGGTTTATAAAGTAGGAAAAGAATTCAGGCCTCCTGACTCAATTCTATCAAGCTGCCTCTTGGATATTTTCTGAGCCTCAGCTGTCAGCTGAGTGGCTAAGGTTCCAGTAGAAAGACCCAATAGGGTCAGTCACTTCCCCTCCTAGCATCAGTGCCCTACCCACCCTCCCATGAAACACCCTGTACATTTTCTACCAGCTCCAACAATAACACTTTTAGCTCTTCTTGCTGTAGAACTAGTAGATAACACAAGTGGATAATAGCACCAATCATTTGAGCAGTGCCCTTGGAATTGAACAGACCCATTCTCATTAGCATATTCATTAATCATTTATCTGAAAAATTCATTATCACCCAGCAGTAAGCTGAGGTCTAAGAATAATGACACACAGGAGGACAGGTCAGTTTTGATGGGAGGTGTATAGGTCTTTAGGGAATCTGATACTATAAATAAGGGCAGGTGATAGAAGACATTCAACACCATGCCTGAGACAGCAGTGGTGGGCTATGTGAAGGTTCTGCATGTTGGAGAAGGGATAGCTGGAGTAACTGAGAAGGACATGAGAAGAGAAAAGAGAAGAGAAAAGTTCAGAAGACAAATTTTGCATGGTATCTACCCTAGCAAAAGGATATGTTAAGGCTTCTTGAAAGTTAATTAAGAGTATGAACTCACAAATGGAGCAGGTGTGGGATGCCCAGAGCACCCAAGACTGTTTTCTCTGCCTTTGATTATGGGCAGAAACTTAGGAATCAAAGACCATGAATTAATTATCCCCTTGAAGGCAGGTTTCACTGCATGTCTCTAAATCTTTAGTATTTCCCCGCAAGTCAAGGTGAGTTGGCAGGAAAAGAGAGATGAATTAATTCCAAATACAGAATTCATTTTTTTCCTGTCACTCATGAGTAGCACATTCTGTTTTATACAGTGAGGCCAGGAAAATTGGAATGGATGCCTCTTGCAAATCTAAGAGGAAAAAAATCATGAAATTCGGGCATTGTAATGAAGGAACAGTTCCTTCTGGGACATCAGTTTATCTGTGGCAGTATCTTTGCTGCATGAAACCAATATTCAGATGAAGATGGAAAAATTGAAGCAGTCATTCAGAACTTTAGTCATAGTATAATCTAGATCACCTTATTACCTATTGCATATTTGGGAGTTTATAAATGGACGAATATTTTAGTTTTCACTAAGATGTTGAGTGCCATGGAAGATTGATAGCTCTGCAATGAGATCATAAAATATTTAAGTCTTTTACATTAGGTATTCCAGAGTACCACTTAAGAAGTTCCCTTTCTGGGGCACCGGGGTGGCTCAGTCATTAAGCGTCTGCCTTCGGGTCAGGTCATGATTCCAGGATCATGGGATCGAGCCCCGCATTGGGCTCCCTGCTCAGCAGGAAGCCTGCTTCACTTCTCCCTCTCCCACTCCTCTTGCTTGTGTTCTCTCTCTCGCTGTGTCTCCCTCTGTGTCAAATAAATAAATAAAATCTTAAAAAAAAAAAAAAAAGAAGTTCCCTTTTTTTTGGGCAGTACTCAGTAAGTATGCATTAAGTATTAGTCTGTTGCACCTAGCCTGAACTAAGACATACATTTTGGGTACATATGTTTGGTACTAAGAAGCATTAGTACAGTGTTTTTCACACTCTGGTATTTTCTATTTATTAATGCTGTTCTTGTCTATAAAATTGATCTCTTAGCCTAATGTGTAATGGCCCACTGTTTGAAACACAATGTTCTGGGAGGTTATGAATCAGATACCTGAGATAGGGTTTGTGTTTTAATGCTGATTTTCCATGGACATTCTGCATATTCTTTTTTGCACCAGTTATCTCTGCAGCAAAGTAGGAAAACTAGGGCAGTATAAAAACAATGCCAAAACAACGGCCTAGTCAGTTCAGTAAAAGAAGCCAAATTAATTAATTTAACAGTGGAGAATTGGTTTCTGCTTGTATGGACTTTTCAAATCTATCAAAACTGTCAATGCTATAAATTTTTCTCTCCTACATATTGCTCTGGAATTAATAAAATGACCGAGAAGCCCTCCAAAACATTATTTTAAAGATGAAAGAAATGAAGTTGAATTAATTTTAAATTTGTGATTATTATTGCTAATGTTTTATTGTTAATTGTTTTGTTGTATTATTGCTAATGAAAAGTCACCATTTCTTTGATTCATCTTCAAAAGTGATTTACATTCAATCTATTTGATGATTCTGTTTCATACTTGAATTTGGGTTGTCTGTATTAAGGTCATTAATAAAGAACAAGGAGTCTGATTATTCATATGTCAATTTTAGTACCTTTCTAAGAAATTGGATTAAATTAAAATATCCATTACTTGAGTTTTCAGTGTAAGATACATCACACACAGGAATGGCTCACCCAGTGAAATATATCTGTTGAGCCACTGTTCATCATAAGACTAAGACGTGGACACACATACCTATTCACTCACATTTTTATTGAGCACTTACAAATTGATAGACGCTAGAGTAGGCACTTAGAGCTGAATAAAGGCCTTTATAGGCCCTATGCACTGAAAAGATTATTCCACATCCCCCTCCCTGTGATGCACACTCCAAAGATAATTTAAAATAAAAATACTAAAATATAAAATGGGTAGAGAAATTATCAGAATTCTTTTTCCCACACTACTTTGATAATCCAACATAACTTCTTTGATAATTTTTGGAAATAGATTCTTTCAGAATCTTTTTTTTTTTTTTCATTTTTTATCCTTGTGTTTTTCTTATTTCTTATACATATGCTTAGTCTGCCTATTGACTATCCAGCCTGGACACTGTAACTTAAGAGATAGAAGACCTTCTTTTTGTCTTCAATGAAATCATAGTCCAGTGAAAAAACACTTATAATGCAATAGGTCTTAAATCATCATCCACCTGTCCAGAAAGCCTGACTAATGTAACTTTCTGTGATAGGTACATCTTAAATGTCTGCCTATTCTGCACCCTAATTTTGACAACAATATTTAGCCAGTATACACCTGGTCTAGGCATCTATAACAGTACCTGGGTTTGTTTGGATTTATTCAGCTTGGAGCTCTGGTAAGTCACTAATTTGAAATTAAAATGTATAGTTTCTGTAATTTATTGTATTTAATTATACACAGCCATAGTGAACAAGGTACTTAAAATTTACAGTTGATTTTGGGGTGCCTGGGTGGCTCAGTCAGTTAAGTGTCCTACTCTTGGTTTTGGCTCAAGTCATGATCTCAGGATCCTGGGACTGAGAGCACCACATGGAGCCCTGCGTGGAGCCCCGAGTTGGGCTCTGTGCTCAGGACAGAGTCTGCTTGAGATTCTCTACCTCTCCTTCTGCCCCTCCCCCCACTCATACTCTCTTACTCTCTCTCTCTCAAATAAATACATAAATTCTGTTTTGAAATTTGCAGTTGAGGGGTGCCTGTGTGGCTCAGTCGTTAAGTGTCTGCCTTCGGCTCAGGTAATGATCCGAGGGTCTGGGATCGAGCCCCTCATCGGGCTCCCTGCTCCGCGGGAAGCCTGCTTCTCCCTCTCCCACTCCCCCTGCTTGTGTTCCCTCTCTTACTGTGTCTCTCTCTGTCAAATAAATAAATAAAATCTTTTTTAAAAATTAAATAAAATACAATTTACAGTTGACTTAGATTATTTAGCTATAATTTTTCTTAAGGAATTGGCTTGTTACCTTTCTCCTTTGAGATATAAAAATGTTCTTGAGGGCAAGAGTCATGCCTTATTCTTCTTTGTAAGAACAGAACCTCGAATATTTGGCACAAAGCAAGTGGGCATTATGTTGTTAGACTGATGGCAGCTAAGGAGATTTATTTCTTGGAATATACCCTGAAAACACCTGCTGACAGTCTTCTTCCTATTTGGAGTGACCTGACAGCACTTTTCCCCCTCACTGGGCTCTTCTGTCTCTTGTATTTGTGTTTTAGATACTGCCCCTTAACCTATCATATTTTCCTGAAATAATAACATACTGACAGTACAAACTGAAAGTGAATCCCCATTTAGAAAATATGGATGTCAAAACATGTCCTGTGTTAGTCATCCGTTTCACACCTACCATTGTGCATGGTATCCATTCTAAGATGGAGGGTTGTCCCTTACCATGAAATATAGAGGCTGAGGACTCTGTCTCAATCCTGGGGAGCAGTATACCAGGAAGCAGTGTTGGATGACGGTTCTGAGCATCACATGCTGTAAGGTGGAGTGAGGGAGAGTGGTGAGGGTAGTGGTAGAAATCAAGGAGGCAGCCTCTTGGCAATAAGTCTCAAGTCAGGACAAACTTGTAGTGTAAGATTACTAAAAGCCTTCTAGAGGGGATAGAAGAGTAAGGTAGGGTTTAAAAATGCATAAAGAAAGCAGGCAAAGGGTTATTTCCATTGTATAATAGCAAAATAGGAAAGGCCAAAACTCTGGAATTTAAGAAGGAGGATACAGAAATATTCCATTGAAATTTTTTTCACAGCTTTATTAAGATAAACGTGACATATAAACTTCACATATTGAAAGTGTAAAATTTGATCAGTTTTTACCTATATAGTGAGACCATTGCCATCATCAAGATAATGAACATATCCATCACTCCCAAAAGTTTCCTTGTGCCTTTTGAAATCACTCCTTTCCACCTCTCCTGACACCCCCAGGGAAACACTGATCTACTTTCTCTCATGGTGATCCATTTTAAATTAATTTTTCTATATGACATGCAGTAAGGATGGAGGTTTGTCAATTGGTCGGTCAGTCAGTTGAATTTCATACATGTCTATCCAACACCATTTATTAAAAAGATTATTTTCCTCCATGAATTGCCTCAACAGTTTTGCTATTAATTGGTCATATATGTGTGGGTTTATTTCTGAATTCTCTATTCTGTTCCACTGATCTATTTTTAGGCCAGTAACATTGTCTTAACTAATTCCAGCATTGTCATAAAATCTGGTAGTGTAAAGTCCCCCAACTTTGTTCTTCTTTTCAGAGTTTCATGGTTATACTAAGTACTTTGTATTTCCATATAAATTTTGAAACAGATTCTCAATTTATACAAATAAGCCTACTGGGGATTTAATTGAGATTGTTTTGAATGCGTATGTCAATATGGGGGTAAATAAACATTATTAACAGTATCAACTTTCTCAGTTCATGAGCACATTTCCCCACTCAGAAATGTATTGCAGTTTTCAGCATACAGATCTTACATATTTTTTGTCAAATTTATCTTTTAATGTTTTGTATGTTATGATATTAGAAATGGTATTTTTATTTCAATGTCTTTGTGCTGCTAGTATATAGAAACAAAATTGATTTTTTTATCAAGCAATCCTGTTAAACATACTTAATAGTTTAAAATTAATTTATATAGATTCCATAGATTTTCTACATTAAAATAATCATGTCATTTGCAAATAAAGTTTTATTTCTTCCTCTCCAATTTGAATGACTTTTATTTATTTTTCTTGCTTTATTGAATGGCTAGAAACTCCAATTCAGTGTTGAATAGAAGTGGTAAAGTGGACTTTCAATCATTTACCATTAAGTATGATATTAGCTGTAGATTGTTCATAGATGCACTTTGTCAGATTACAGTAGGAATCTTTTATTGCAGTAGGAGGGCTGAGAATTTTTATCAGGAATAAATATGGGATGTTATCTAATGCTTTTTCTGTACCTATTAAGAAGATCATATGGGTTTTTTTAATGTGGTGAATTATAGAGATTGATTTTCAAATATTAAATGAAACTTGCATTTCAAGGATAAATCCCATTTGGTTATGAGATACTATCTTTTTGCTGTATTGTTGGATTTGATTTGCTAAATTTTGTTAAGAATTTTTGTATCTATGTTCATGAGGGATATTGGTCTGTAGTTTTCTTTTCTTATAATGTCTTTGATTTTGCCATAAAGGTAATGATGGCTTCATAGAATGAGCTGGGAAGTGTTCCCCTTCTTCAGTTTTCTGGAAGAGAATTGCTATCATATATTTATTAGACATTTGGTAGAATTTTCCAGTAAAGCCACCTGGACCTGGCGTTTTCTTTGTGGGAAAGTTTTTAATTGTAAATTAAATTTGTTTAATAGAAAGTGCTATTGAAGTTATGTATTTCTTCCTGATTGAACCCTAGTAGTTTGTGTCTTTAAAAGAACATTTTTCATTTCATCTAAGTTGTCGTATCATTGGCCTAGAGTTATCCATGCTAATCCCTCATTATCAGGTCCTTTGTAGGACCTGAAGTGATGTCATCTCTTTCATACTTAATATTGGTAATTTGTGTTCTTTCTTTTTTCCTCTGATCAATCTAGATAGAGGTTTACCATTTTTATTAGTCTTCACAAGAAACAAGCTGTGGATTTCATTTATTTTTTAATTTCATTGATTTCTGTGCTTATGTGTATTTCCTTTCTTCTGTTGATTTTTAATTTAATTTGCTCTTTTTCCAGTCTCTTAAGGTGCAAGTAGAGGTAATTCCTTTTGAGACATTTCTTCTTTTCTAATGCAGGTATTTTAGTGCTATCAACTGTCCTCTAAATACTCATTTACCTCCGCAAATTTTGATATGTCCTGTTTTCATTGTGACTCAGTTCAAAGTAACTTTCTAATTTCACTTTTGGTTTGTTATTTGACCCATAGGTTATTTAGAAGGATGTTATAGTTTCCAATTATTAAGGAATTTTCAGGTCCTTTTCTACTATTGATCTCTAATTCCATTTTTTGTTGTTGTTTTCATAATGGTGTGTATGTTAGTATATTCTTTTTTTTATGTTATGTTAGTCACCATACAGTACATCATTAGTTTTTGATGTAGTGTTCCAAGATTCATTGTTTGTATATAACACCCACTGCTCCATGCAATACATGCCCTCCTTAATACCCATCACCAGGCTAACCCATCCCCCCACCCCTCTCCCCTCTGAACCCTCAGTTTGTTTCTCAGAGTCCATAGTCTCTCATGGTTCATCTCGTCCTCTGATTTCCCCCCCCCCTTCATTTTTCCCTTCCTTCTCTCTAATTCCATTTTGTTCAAAAAACATACCTTCTATGTTGGACTGAATCCTTTTAAATTTTTTGAGAGTCATTTTATGTTCCAGAATGTGGTTATCTTAGTAATGTTCTAGATATACTTGAAAAGAATGTTTATTCTTTTATTATTGGGCAGATTGTTCTACAAATGCCAGTTAGGGCAAGAAGCTTGATATTAACTCTTCTATATCCTAACTAGTGTCTGTCTACTTGGTCTGTCTACTATGAGAGGGAGTACTGAAATCTTTACTATAATTATTGATTTATCTATTTCTCCTTGAATTCTATCAGTTTTTGTTTCATATATTTTAAAGCTCCGTTATTAACTGTATAGAGGTTTAAAATTGTGTGCTCTTGATGAATTGACCACTTTTTAACAGCTTTATTGGGATATAATTAATATACCACAAAAGTCACACAATTACATTGTACAATTCAATGGTTTTTAGTAGGTTTTTATGGTTTCATAACCATCTCTACTGTCTAATTTCAGACCATTTTCATTACCCCAACAATAGACCACTACCCATTAGCAATAACTCCCTACTTTCTGTCTCTATTGATTGACCTCTTTTGAACATTTCCTATAAATGGATCATATGGAATGTGGTCTTTTGTTATTGTTTTTTTTTTTTCACTTAGCATAATCCTTTCATATTCATCCATGTTGTGAATGTATCCAAACTTAATTTTTTTATATTGACAAATAATATTCCATGGGCATACTACATTTTGTTCATCCATCAGCTAATGAATGTTTAAATTTTTTGCACTTTTTTGTCTATTATTAATAATTCTGCTATAAACATTCATGTACAAGTTTTTGTGTGAATATGTGTTTTCATTTCTCTTGAGTGTATATGTAGGAGTAAAATTGCCAGTTAACATTTTGAGGAACTTCCAGATATTTTCCAAAGTAACTGCCCCAATCAACAACCACCAGCAACATATGAAGATTCCACTTTCTATACGTTCTCATCAACACTTGTCATTGCCTTTCTTAAAAATTTTAGCCATCCTAGTGAAAGGTGAAAAGGTATTGCATTGCGGTTTTGATTTGCATTTCCCTGATTGCTAATGATGTTGAACACCTTTTCGTGTGCGTATTGGCTATTTGTATATCTTTTCGGGAAATATGTCTGTTCAAATTCTTTTTAATTTGGCTATTAGTCTTATTGCTTAGATATAAGAGTTCTTTACTATGGATACAAGTTCCTTAACAGATATATGATTTCATAATATTTCTTCTCATTCTGTGGGGTGTCTTTCCACTTTCTCAGTGGTATCCTTTGAAACACAAAAGTTTGTAATTTGCTGAAATCCAATTTAAATAGCTTTTGTTGCTTGTGCTTTTAGTGTCAGATTTAAGTAACCATTGCTTAATCCCAATCACAAATATTTACTTTAATGTTTTATCCTAAAATAGAGGTTATCTTTAAGATACCGTTTAGGATAAAAGATAGCTCTTCCACTTAGGTCTATTGTTCATTTTGAGTTAATTTTTGTATAGGGTATGGGGAGGGGTTCCAATTTATTGTTGTGCAGGTGGATATCCAGTTTTCCCAGCACTATTTCTTGAAAAATTGTTTATCTCTATTGACTATTCTTAGCAATATGTCTATCTTTATGCTATGACCACTCTGTCTTGATTACTGTAGCTTTATAGTAAGTTTAAAAATTGGGAACTATGAGTCCTCTAACATTCTTTTTCTTCTGTAGAATTGCTTAGCTATTCTAGGACCTTTGAATTTCCATATGAATTTTAGGATCATCTTGCCAATTTCTGCAAAAAAACAAAAACAAAAAAGTGGGATTTTGATAGGCATTGCATTCAATATGTGAACATATAGACCAATTAGGGGAATATTGCCATCTTAACAAAATTATGTTCTCCAGTGCAACAACATGGGATTTCTTTCCATTTGCTTAGATTTTCTGTAGATTCAATAATATTTTGTACTTTTCAGTGTACAACTCTTGCACTTCTTTTGTTTAATTTATTTCCTAACTACTTTTTAATACCATGATAAATGAAATGGTTTCATAACTTCATTTTCAAGTTGTTCATTGCTAGTGTATAGAAATAAAATAGATTTTTGTTTATTGATTTTGTACACTGCATGTTAAACTCACTTGTTACTTTTAGTATTTCTTTTTATTTAAGGTTTTCTATATGCAAGATTATGTGACCTGCATATAGAGATAGTTTTACTTCTTCTTTTCAATGTGGGTGACTTGTATCCCCTTTTCTACACTGTGGTTTCCATGGCTAGACCTTCCAATGCACTGTTGAATGGAAGTGTCACCAGCAAAACTCCTTATCTTTTTTCTGACCTAAGAGGAAAATATTCAGTATTTCATTTGTAAGTATGATATTAAGTGTATGTTTTCTCTAGATGTCCTTTATCAGGTTGAGGAAATTCTCTTCTATTCCTAGTTTGATAAATGTTTTGTAGTGAAAGGAAGTTGTATTTTGTTTCTGTATCTATTGGGATGTTCATGTGGTTTTACACTTTATTCTATTAATATGTTGTATTACATTGATTGATTTTCAGATGTTAAATCAATCTTGCATTCTTGGGCTCAATCCCACTTGGTCATGGTCATTAATTCTTTTTATATGCTGTTGGATCTGGTCTGCTAGTGTTTTTTTTTGAGGACTATAGCCATAAGGGATATAGATATATAGTTTTACTTACTCTTGATGTCTTTGGTTTTAATATCAGGAAATGCTGACCTCTTATATTTGGGGGAAAGTTTATGAATCTTTTTTAAGGGTTTGCCAGAATTCACCAGTGAAATCATCTGGTGAAAAGTTGTAAAGAACTCATTCAATCTTTCATTGTTGTAGGTCTATTCAGACTTTCTGCTTTTTCTTGAGTCAATTTCTGTGGTTATGTATTTTTTTAATGTGTTTTTTTCATCTAGGTTATCTACTTTGTTCACAAATAGTTATTCATAACATTTTCTTATATTTGTTTTTATTTCTCTATGGTTAGTAGTGAGGACTCATATTTCTGAAGTTAGTAATTTAAGTGTTCTTTTTTCTTTTTTTTTAAATTTTTTATTGTTATGTTAATCACCATACATTACATCATTAGTTTTTGATGTAGTGTTCCATGATTTATTGTTTGTGTATAACACCCAGTGCTCCATGCAGAACATGCCCTCTTTAATACCCATCACCAGGCTAACCCATCCTCCCATCCCCCTCCCCCCCCAGAACCCTCAGTTTTTTCTCAGAGTCCATCGTCTCTCATGTGCTCTCTTTTTTTGCGGCAAGTCTAGTTGGAGATTTGTCCATTTTGTTCTTTTCAAAGAACCAACTTTTTTTTTTATTGATTTTTGCTGTTGTTGGTCTTCTATTCTGTACTTTACTTTTGTTCTAATGTTTTTATTACCTGTCTTTCATTTGGTTTGGATTTTTTTTAAGTTTCTTAGGGCAAAAGGCTAAGTTATTTATTTGGGATCATTTGTTTTTTAATGCAGACATTTACAGCTATAAATTTCTTTCTGAGCACTGCTTTAGCCTCAAGTCTTACGTTTTGTTATGTTCTGTTTTCATTCATCTCAAAGTATTTTCTAATTTTCCATGTGGTTTTCTTCTTTGACACATTTGTTGTCTAGTAATGTGTTGATTTCCCAAGTTTCTTTGTTATTGATTTCTAATTTAATTTCATATGTCCAGAGAACATATTTTGTATGATTTCAATCCTTTTAAATTTATTGAGGCTTGCTTTATAACCCAACATATGGTCTATCCTGGCAAATACTCCATGTACACTTGAGGAAAATCTATGTTCTTCTGTAATTGCATAGAGCATTCTATAGATCCAGTTGGATTGTAATTTTGTTCAAGTCTTCTATCTCTGGTTGATCTCCTGCCCAGTTATTCTATTATTGAAAGTGAGATATTAAAGGCTCCAACTATTTTGTAGAATTGTACATTTCTCCTTTGAATTTTTTCAGGTTTTGCTTTGTTTATTTTGTGACTCTATTGATAGGTGAATATATATTTATAATTATTATGTCTTCATGATATATTAACCTTTTTATCATTATTAAATGTCCTTCTTTGCCTCTAGTAACCATTTTGGTCTTAAAGTCTATTTTGCTTATATTAGGTTAGCTACTCCAGCTCTCTTTTGGTCGTGGTTTGCATAGTATATCTTTATCCATTCTTTTAGTTTCCACATTTTTGTGACTTTGAATCTAACATATGTCTCTTGTAATATCTACATAGTTGGATTATGTGTTTTTATCCACACTGCCAATTTTTGCTTTTGATTGGTGTGTGTAATCCATTTACATATAATTTGATAACTGATCAAGTAGTTTTAAATCTGACATTTTGTATTGTTTTCTGTATGTCTTATGGGGTTTTTTTGTTCTTCAATTCCTCTGTTATTACCTTCTTTTGTGTCAAGTATATATTTTCTAGTGTACTATTTTAATTCCCTTATTGCTTCTTTTACTATATTTTTGAGTTATTTTATTAGTGGTTTCCTAGAAGATTAAAATTAGCATCTTAATTTAAAGTAATCTATTTCAGATTAATAATAAATTAATCTCAATGGTATATAAATATTTTGCTCTAATAGACCTCTGGCACCTCACCTCTTCTCTGTGCTATTATTGTCAATCAAATGAAATTGTTATAAGTTCATCAATACAGGGTTTTGTTTTGTTTTGTTTTTAGAGAGAGAGAGCAGCAGGGGAGGGGCAGAGGGAGAGGGAGAAAGAAAATCTGAAGCAGGCTCCCCACAGAGTGCAGAGCCCAACCCTAGGCTCAATCTCACAACCCTGGGACCATGACCTGAGCTAAAATCAAGAGTCAGATGCTCAACTGACTGAGCCACCCAGGAGCCCCCATTAATACAGGGTTGTTTGTTGTTGTTGTTGTTTTAACTATTGCTTTATGCAGTTGTATTTTAAATCAGTGAAGAAAAGAATTATAATCAAAAGTACATTCATAGTGTTTCTTATATTTACCTATGTAGTTACCTTTATTTGTGCTTTTTATTTTTTCATATGCATTTGACTCACTGTCTGGTATTCTTTAATTTAAGACTAAAAGACTAGGTCTCCTAATAGGACAGGACTTCTAGTGATGAAGTCTATCAGTTTTTGATTATCTGCAAGTGTTTTAATTTCTCCTTCATTGTTGAAGGATAGTTTTGCTGGATATAGAATTCTTTGTTGACTTTGTTGACCATTTTTTTCTTTTACCACTTTCAACATATTATCCAACTGTCTTCTGGACTCCACGATTTCTGGCTAGAAATCAGCTATTAGAGGGAGGGGGGGAAGATGGCAGAGGAGTAGGGGACCCTATTTCAACTGGTCTCCAGAATTGAGCTGGATATCTACCAGACCACGCTGAGCACCCATGAAACCAGCCTGAGATGTAAGAAGATCTGGATCTCTACAAACAGAATATCACAGGCGGTTGGTTTCGAGGTATGAAGTGGGGGGCTGTGATTCCGTGGGCAGATATTGGAGGATAAATGGCAGCGGGAGGGTGCCTGGCCATGGGGGTCCTACACCACCAGTGAGTGACAGGCTCAATCGCTGGGGACAGGCACAGACTCGCAGACCGGTAGCGGCAGGGAAAGGACTCTAGGGCAGACCCCAGGGCGGGAACCCAGAGCAGCAGGTCAGGCAGGGGTGAACTGGGAATGGCTGGTGGTTTTAGAAGCACAAAGGGCAGAGATGTGCCCCAACCTGGAGGCAGGACTGGGAGCACTGCGGAGGGGCGCACAACCCAGGACGCTGCAGTTTATAGCAGCACAGACAGAAACGGAGATGGTGTGGCCTGGAGAGCTCACTGAAGAACAGACTGAGGTCTCTCTGCTCCGAGGCAGAGGGTTGGAAACGGTCTCTTCTGCTCTGACTTGCAGAAGAGACGGGGAAAGCCAACAGGGAAACGTGCCAGAGAACAAAGGCCCCAAAAACTGATTCCCGCTGAGCCCATCCCCCACCACAGGGGGGCAGGGCAAATCCACCCAAAGAGGGTTGCCTGAGTAACAGCGCGGCAGGCCCCTCCCGCAGAAGACAGGCTGGGAAAAAAAGAGGCCAGCAACCCTAAGGTCCCAAGAAAACAGGTGCATCTTGCTTGGGTTCTGGTCAATAATTTGGACTCTATACATTCCCTCAAACACCCATCAACAGAATGACTAGGAGGAGGAACCCCCAAATAGAAAAGACTCAGAGATTATGACTTATGCTGCAGATTTACAAATGGATGCAGATATAACCAAGATGTTGGAGATGGAATTCAGGCTAGCAATTGTGAAGACAATGGCTAGAATGGAGAAATCAATTAATGACAACATAGTGTCTCTAAGGGCAGAAATGAAAGGTGAATTGGCAGAACTTCAAAATGCTATCAATGAAATCCAATCCAATCTAGATAATCTAACAGATAGGGTAAGTGAGGCAGAAGAACGAAAAGTGACCTGGAAGACAATTTAATAGATAAAAAGGGAAAAGAGGAGGCCAGGGAAAAACAACTCAGAATCCGGAAATAGAATCAGAGAAATAAGTGACACCATGAAGCGTTCCAATGTCAGAATAATTGGAATCCCGGAGGGAGTGGAGAGAGAGAGGACTAGAAGATGTATTTGAGCAAAATGTAGCTGAGAACTTCCCTAATCCGGGGAATGAAACAAACATTCGCATCCTAGAGGCAGAGAGGACCCCTCCTAAGATCAAGGAAAACAGGCCAACACCCTGGCATGTAATAGTAAAACTTGCAAATCTTAGAACCAAGGAAACCATCTTAAGGGCAGTTAGGGGGAAGAGATTCCTTACGTACAGAGGAGGAACATCAGAATAACGTCAGACCTATCCACAGAGATCTGGCAAGCCAGAAAGGCCTGGCAAGACATATTCAGGGTACTAAACGAGGAGAACATGCAGCCAAGAATACTTTATCCGGCAAGGCTTTCATTTAGGATGGATGGAGAGATGCAGAGCTTCCATGACCAGCAGAAGTTAAAAGAATATGTGACCACTAAGCCGGCCCTGCAAGAAATATTAAGGGGGGTTCTATAAAAGGAGAAAGACCCCAAGAGTGATCGACAACAGAAATTTACAGGGACAATCTATAAAAACAACGTCTTCACAGGCAACATGATGACAATTCATTCATATCTTTCAATAATCACTCTCAACGTGAATGGCCTAAACGTTCCCATAAAACGGCACAGGGTTGCAGATTGGATAAAAAGACAGGACCCATCCATATGCTGTCTACAAGAGACTCATTTTGAACCTAAAGATACATCCAGATTGAAAGTGAAGGGATGGAGATCTATCTTCCATGCCAGCGGACCTCAAAAGAAAGCTGGGGTAGCAATTCTTATATCAGACAAATTAGATTTTAAACTAAAGTCTGTAATAAGAGACACAGAAGGACACTATATCATTCTTAAAGG
>NW_023270865.1:25420490-25469007 GCF_011800145.1 Mirounga leonina | reverse complement strand
CATTTACAATAGCACCAAAAACCATAAGATACCTCGGAATAAACCTAACCAAAGAGGTAAAGGATCTATACTCTAGGAACTACAAAACACTCATGAAAGAAATTGAAGACACAAAAAGATGGAAAAATATTCCATGCTCATGGATCAGAAGAATAAACATTGTTAAAATGTCTATGCTACCCAGAGCAATCTATACGTTCAATGCCATCCCGATCAAAATTCCAATGACATTTTTCAAAGTGCTGGAACAAACAATCCTAAAATTTGTATGGAATCAGAAAAGACCCCAAATCGCTAAGGAGATGTTGAAAAAGAAAAACAAAGCTGGGGGCATCACGTTGCCTGATTTCAAGCTGTATTACAAAGCAGTGATCACCAAGACAGCATGGTATTGGCACAAAAACAGACATATAGACCAATGGAACAGAATAGAGAACCCAGACATGGACCCTCAACTCTATGGTCAAATAATCTTTGACAAAGCAGGAAAAAACATGCAATGGAAAAAAAACAGTCTCTTCAATAAATGGTGCTGGGAAAATTGGACAGCCACATGCAGAAGAATGAAACTCGACCATTCTCTAACACCATTCACAAAGATAAACTCAAAGTGGATGAAAGACCTCAATGTGAGACAGGAATCCATCAACATCCTAGAGGAGAACATGGGCAGTAACCTCTTTGACATCGGCCACAGCAACTTCTTTCAAGATACATCTCCAAAGGCTAATGAAACAAAAGCAAAAATGAACTTTTGGGACTTCATCAAGATAAAAAGCTTCTGCACAGCCAAGGAAACAGTCAACAAAACAAAGAGGCAACCCACAGAATGGGAGAGATATTTGCAAATGACACTACAGATAAAGGGCTGGTATCCAAGATCTATAAAGAACTTCTCAAACTCAACACCCAAAAAAACAAATAATCAAGTCAAAAAGTGGGCAGAAGATATGAAAAGACATTTCTCTGAAGAAGATATACAAATGGCTAATAGAGACATGAAAAAATGTTCATCATCATTAGCCATCAGGGAAATCCAAATCAAAACCACATTGAGATACCACCTTACACCAGTTAGAATGGCAAAAATGGACAGGGAAAGAAACAACAAATGTTGGAGAGGTTGTAGAGAAAGGGGAACCCTCTTACACTGTTGGTGGGAATGCAAGTTGGTACAGCCACTTTGGAAAACAGTGTGGAGGTGCCTCAAAAATTTAAAAATAGAGCTACCCTATGACCCAGCAATTGCACTACTGGTGATTTACCCCAAAGACACAGATGTAGTGAAAAGAAGGGCCATATGCAACCCAATGTTCATAGCAGCAATGTCCGCAATAGCCAAACTGTGGAAAGAGCCAAGATGCCCTTCAACAGATGAATGGATAAAGAAGATGTGGTCCATATGTACAATGGAATATTACTCGGCCATCAGAAATGATGAATACCCAACTTTTACATCAACATGGATGGGACTGGAGGAGATTATGCTAAGTGAAATAAATCAAGCAGAGAAAGTCAGTTATCATATAGTTTCACTTATTTGTGGAACATAAGGAATAGCATGGAGGACATTAGGAGAAGAAGGGAAAAATGGGGTGGGGGAATTGGAGGGAGAGATGAACCAGGAGAGACTATGGACTCTGAGAAACAAACAGGGTTTTAGAGGGGAGGGAGGAGGGGGGATTGGTTAGCCTGGTGATGGGTATTAAGGAGGTCACGTACTGCATGGAGCACTGAGTGTTATACAAAAACAATGAATCATGGATCACCACATCAAAAACCAATGATATATTGTATGGTGACTAACATAACATAATAAAGGTAAAAAAAAAAAAAAGGATATTATCCTCAAAAAAGAAAAAAAGAAATCAGCTATTAATCTTATTGAAAACTGAACATAATGAGCTATTTTGCTCTGGGCCATGGTATCTCTCTCTTTATCTTTTGATAGTTTCACTCTAAGTTATCTAGGTATGGATCTCGTTGAATTTACCCTACTTAAAGTTCATTAAGTTTCTTGAGTGTGTAAATTAATGGGGTCTTTAAAATCATCCTGATCTTGGACTTCCAGCCTCCAGAATTATGAGAAATAAAGTCCTATTGTTTAAGTCACCCAGTCTCTGGCATCTTGTTATAGCAACCTGAAATGAATAAGACAGTCTGCTTCTACACTAGTGGAAGGGGGAGCTTACTAGCTGTTATTCAATTATAATATCCTACTGTTAGCCAGCCGTGTGCTGATATGGGGTCCATAAAACCATATATACAAAATAGACCTTTGCTTAAGAATTCCAACCCTCTGTAATGTCCACAGAAAAGTGTGGCTTATAGTGTCTTCTCTTTCCTGTTCAGTTTCTACCTCCACCATGTCCCCTACCAACAGCTACTCAGTGGTTTTGTTCCTTTAGTTTCTATTTTCAAAGTTTACCCTCTTCCATGTTTTTGCTCCTTTCCTAATCATTAGAAAATTTTTAAGGAAAATCCTTCTTTAGACCCTCTTTTCTTTTTTTTTACCTCTGCTACTCTCCCAGCCTCTGCTATGGATTATATGTGATGCATTAGTAAACAAATATCGTATTGCCTCGTACCCCATAGGGAAGTGGATATATACCACTCCCCAGAAAAGTGTTGGAAAATAGTGGGGTATGTGTGGTAGAAGGGGTGGGGGAAGCCAGTCCTGCCACACCCCTTTTACAGAGTGTCATGGAAAAATAAATTCCAGAGAGAGAGGGACTCTGAATATCTGCAGAAGGTCCCACTCGAGTCTTCAGCATAATACCAATGAGCACGTGTGTGTGAGAAAACTGCACAAAGTCAAGGAAAGGAGTACCTGAAATGAGCAGTGAAAAAAGACCCCCAGAACTCCTAGAAATCAAGTCAAGGAAAATAAAGTATAAAGTATAATATTTGATAGAGTCAAGACTACATCTAGTTTTCTTGGCTCTAGCATTTACTCTGGTTATCTTCCCTTTACAATATGGTTTGGGAAAATTTTCGTTTATAGAATGTAGATTATTTTTATACCTGCCCCCACTTGCAACCTGTACCCTGTACACTTCTAGTCCTTATTGAAAAGAAAATATTCAAATGCCTAGTTTTCTGTTGTTGTTATTGTTAATCTTTAGGTCTCTATATTTAAAAAATAAACACATCAGCTCTGCCATTGGTATCTGGTTTGTTTGTTTGTTTATTTCAGAGCTATCTGTTTCTTTTATGTCCTGGTAGGTCATTGCCCAGTGGGGTTGCTTTTGAGGTGTTAAGGCATACTTTGAATTTTCCAAAGACTCACATGTTAACATACGGAATTTTTTTGGAGGATATCTTATGACCTCCTCTTCTTAGAACAAACAGTTCTAAATTACCTTTTACTCTGTAAAATCTTATGAACTTCAACAAATGCAAACATATTCAATTTATGGAAAGATTCCATTCCAACATGTTCTTTTTGTATTTTTTTTGTCACAGGGAATTTTTCCCCCAGACAGTTTTTAAGATGTGAGGGACACTTAGTTCCTTGCTCAAAAAACAAATAAAACAAAATCGTATTTTACAAGTAATAATCTTTAGTTCAGCAGGTGACCATTAGGACTCTGGTTAATTTATTTTTAAAAGGACTCAGAGAACAAATGACAACAAGCATGTGAAATCTTCCTAAGCCTGAATGGAGCCTTATTTTTCAATTCTAAAAGTTAAGATATTTTAGATTACTCTTTTTCCTTAGTCTCCAGAATCCCATTCTCTCTCTTTTTCCTGAATGTGGCTGTCATTTAACTCTCTGATGGCAACATTTCATTGAGGAACAGGCTTCATAGCAAGAATCTGCCTGGTCTTTCTGTAAAACATAGAGACTGGATTCAAGACAATTTGTTCAGCAAATTTATGGCAGCAGTCCAAATCTGATGGAAATAAAAATATCAATTACCCCACAGATTGCTCTGAGAAGTAACCAAGAAGAAAGTTTTAAAAAGCACTTATTGTATACCTGAAACTATTATTACACTGTATGTTAACTAACTGGAATTTAAAATAAAACTTTAAAAAATAAAAAATAAATAAGAAGCACTTTATAAATACTATTCCAAAGTCTAAAACACTTTTCCTTGAACTTTAAACAAATGTAAACATGTCATTCCTACTCAACAAACCCTGTCCCATCCCCAAAATGCCCCCATTCTACTGTAAGCTCTTAGAGTACTGGGATTTTTTTTTTCCTGCTTATCTTTGTCTTTCTGCAACAGAAAAGTGTTAGGAAAGATTCAGTAGAGGCTTTTAAGTTGAATTAATGAAACAGAACTCATTTTATGGACCAGTGGATCTGCCTTTGCTAAAAAATAGAAACTTTGAGGAAGATTGGAAGTTTTTTTATGTTTATCTGGGAAGAGAGATTTTTTTTTACTGTGCCTGACCATTCTCATTTGTAACAGAGGTCCTATGAACTATGATTTGAGAGTCCTCCCTGACCCATAAAACATCCTTCACTGATGCCTGAAAACCTACTTAAAATTCGTTTTCCTTCATCTTGAAAAAGAGTATCTGGAAAAAAAAAAAAAAAACCTACACATCATATTTAGTGGTAAGAAACTAGATGCTTTCCTACTAAGATCAGGCACAAGGCAACAATGTCCACTCTCACTACTTATATTCAATATTATACTGAAAGCCCTACCTGATATAGTAAGTCAAGAAAGAAAATAAAAGGCATGCATACTGGGGGACGCCTGGGTGGCTCAGTCGATTAAGGCATCTCCCTCCAGCTCCGGTCATAATCCCAGGATCTTGGGATTGATCTTGGGAACCTGCTTCTCCCTCTGCCTGCCTCTCCCCCTGCTTGTGCTCTCGTTCTCTCTCTCTGACAAATAAATAAATAAAATCTTTTTTTAAAAAAGGCATGCATATTGAGGAGAAAGAAATAAAACTGTCTTTGTTCACAAATGACACAGTTATCTATGTAGAAAATCCTAAAGAATAAACAAAAAATTCCTGGAACTAATAAATAATTATAACAAGATTGTAGGATACCAGTTTAATATACAAAAGCCAATTGCTTTCCTATACACTAGCAATGAACAGTTTGGAATTTGAAATATAAACAATATTATTTACATTAGCACCCCCAAAAATTAAATGCTTAGGTATAAGTCTAACAAAATATGTACAAGATCTATATGAGGAAAAGTACAAAAACAATAAAAGAAATCAAAGATCTAAATAAATGGGGAGATACTCCGTATTTGTAGATAGAAAGACTTGGTATTATTAAGATATCAGTTCTTCCCAACTTGAGATGTAGATTAAATGAAATCCCAGTCAAAATCCCAACAGGTTATTTTGTGGATATGGACAGATTCAAAAGTTTATATGGAAAGGCAAAAGATTCAAAATAATCAAAACAATATTGAAGAGCAAAGTCAGGGGACTGATATTACCCAACTTCAAGAGTTTTTGTAAAGCTGTGATAATCAAGATATTGTGGTATTGTCAAAAGAATAGACAAATGGAAAAATGCAACAGAACAGAGACCCCTGGGGGCACCTGGGTGTCTCAGTCAGTTGAGCATCCAATTCTTGGTTTTGGCTCAGGTCCAGGTAGTGATCTCATGGGTTGTGGGATGGGCCCTGCATTGGGCTCCATGCTCAGCAGGGAGCCTGCTTGAGGATTCCCTCCCTCTACCCCTCATGTGCATGCTTTCTCTTTCTCTCAAATAAATAAATGAATCAATCTTAAAAAAAAAAAAAGAACAGAGAGCCCAAAAATAGACCTACATACTACAGTAAATTGATTTCTGACAAAAGAGCAAAAGCAATTCAGCAGCAAAAGGATAGTTGCTTCAAAAATGATGTGAGAATGACTAGACATCCACATTCAAGAAAAGGACTCTGGATACAGACTTTATACCCTTCTCAAAAATTAACTCAAAATGGATCATAGCCCTAAGTGCAATGTGAAAAACTATAAAACTCCTAGAAGATAACACATGACAAAATCTAAGTAACTTTAGGTTTATCAATGACTTCTTATATACAACACCAAAAGCAACATCCATGAAAGAAAAAATTGATAAGTGCAATTTCATTTAAATTAAATATCTGCTCTGCAAAATACTGTGAAGAGAATGAGAAGACAAGCCACAGACTAGGAAAAAATATTTGCAAAACACATATCTGATAAAAAAAGCTAGTGTCCAAAATATACAAAGAACTCTTAAAACTCAACAATAAGAAAACAACAAACCAATTTTAAAAATGAGCAGAATACCTGAACAGAAATCTTACCAGATTACCAAAAATATACAGATGACAACTAAGCAAATAAAAAGATGCTCAACATCATATATCATTGGGGAATTGCATATTAAAACAGTGAGATACCACTACACAGCAATTAGAATAACTAAAATGCAAAATACTGACAATACCAAGTGCTGGTGAGGATATGGAGCAACAGGAACTCTCATTCATTGGTAGCAGGAATACAAAATGATACAGCCACTTTGGAAGACAGCTTGGGAGTTTTATATAAAATGAAACACAGTCTTACCATATAATCCAGCAATTTCACTTCTTAACATCTACCCAAATGAGTTGAAAACTCATGTCCATGCAAAAACCTGCTGCAAAAAAATGTTCATGGCAAATTTATTCATAAATTGCAAACACTTGGAAGTAACCAAGGTTAATGGTGAATTGATAAACCTGTGGTACATCTTACAATGCAACATTATTCAGCAATAAAATGAAATTAAATCCATCAAACCAAAAAAACATATGAAGGCATCTTATATGCATATTGTTAAATAAAAGAAACGAGTCTGAAAAATCAAACTGAAACCAGTATGATTCCAACTATAAAACATTGGAAAAAGGCAAAATTATGGAGGCAGTAAAAGGATCAGTGGTTGCCATGGAAGGGAGGGATGAATAGGTGGAGTGCAGGAGAATTTTAGAGTAGTGAAACTTTCTTTGTGATGCTGTAATAGTGGATACACAACATTATACATCTGTCAAAACCCATAGACCTCTACAACACAAAGAGTGAACCCTATCATAAACTATGAATTTTTGTTAATAATAATATATCAATATTTGTTCATCAGTTGTGACAAATGTACCACACTAATGCTAGATGTTAATACTAAGGGAAACTGGGGGTGGGAGTAAGGGGAGGAGATATATATATAGAAACTGCAATTTTTCTGTAAATCTAAAACAACTCTGTAAAACAAAGTTATTACTTAAATTTTTTAAAAATTAATTTTTTTGGATAATTCAGAGGAATTTTTAAATAATCTTCACTTATAGCATGAAATTCCTCTGGAATTGACTAATGTTTGTATGTGAATGGGTGGATCACATTAATATTCTACTCAGGAGTCTCTCTCAGGGTAGAATGAAAGTTCCAGGTTCTGTGAGACTAGGGTTTTCTGAAAGGTAAAATAGGATTCAGAGAAAACCACTTAACTTAAGGCAAATGTTACTTTCACATACTGGTTATGAATTGTTACAATACCCATCTCCATAGTAGAAACATTTTCTCATTCTCCCATTTGTGACCATGTGAGCATTTGTGAGTAGGGGAATAGATAGAGAACTTAGAGGTTCTTCTGATACTTAAAATTAATGAAAATTCTACTGCCTTAGTACTTAGTGGCAGCAAAATAGCTTCAGTATGCAAACTTAGATGCAAACCTAAGTTTGCATCTCATTTGGGCAAATGACTTTAACCTCTCTCTAAATAAAGATAATAACTCACTTCAGATCAAAGGGTTATTGCCACAATTAAATGAGGTAATGCAGTTACCTACTGAGGTCACAATAAAATATTAGCAATTCTTGTTCCTATTGCTGTTGCTGTTTCTTGCATTAGAATACTTTCTGATGAAATGCAGATTTCAGTATGTCTAGTCTGAGTTAGTGGGCAACTGTGGGTTGTACGAGGTGGAGGGTGAGAGATGGGAAGGATATCTGGATGAAGTAAAGAAGAAACTAACATCTTTGATGACAGCTGTAAATCAAGCATCATGTGCTTTGTTATCTCAAGAATACTTATGGCAGGCTCAGGAATTATCCATTTTTATATATGGAGAAACTGAGACTCAGGGTAGGTAATTTCTCCATGGTACCGCAACTAGTATTGTAATTGGTAGTGCTGGGATCAAACTCAGAAATTTTTTACTTATCATGTGAACTTCCCTGTATGGCATATGATGTCACATGGGCTGAGAGATTAGGCTCATCAGTTATCTGGGCTACTTGAGACTGCTCCAACCATGCAGTCTTACTGGGCCTTTCCCATGGTTGGTGCTTGATAAATATCAACTTTGTTGAACATATTTTTAAACAAATGGGAAAGTGAATGAGTGGATGAATCAGGAGAATCAAACTATACCAAATTGCACCAAATCGATGGTGATTCTATTTTATACCACGGATGTGTTGCTCAAAAGTTACAGAACTTCTGGAAATATAGTCATATTTTAAATGATCTAAGGCACCTCCCCATATGAACCTGATAGTTCTGTAAAGAGAAAATTCCTTTTGAAATAGGAATGATTACCTCATTTATCAGTCAGCTTTGATTTCACTGGGTTGAATTTTTTCTAAAATGGGTTTGAGTAGAGGATTGAGTAAACAGTCTTAAAGGTTCACTTGAAGACTAGGGTTTTCTGAAAGGTAAAATAGGATTCAGAGAAAACCACTTAACTTAAGGCAAATGTTACTTTCACATACTGGTTATGAATTGTTACAATACCCATCTCCATAGTAGAAACATTTTCTCATTCTCCCATTTGTGACCATGTGAGCATTTGTGAGTAGGGGAATAGATAGAGAACTTAGAGGATTGAGCGTAGATCAGAGCTAGGTCATCAAGGTTGCTTGGTTTTTCTAAAGTATTTTGCTCCCACCTTATCTGGGTCTACACATTGGCTCAGCTAACCAGTTCTTTTTTTTTTTTTTTTCTGACTAAGTCTGTTCAAGGCTCCTGTTCACATCTTTCTCTTTTGTTCTCATAGAAAGATAAACATGTTAACTTGTATCTGAATCTAATTTGAATTTGTGTTTCTGATTAGAACTATTAATGAAAGGCAATCTTGCTGCTGAAGATGTTTTAATTAAATTAGTCAATAGGCACTTACTAAGCCTACTATGTGCTGGATAATAGACAGAGATAAAAAAAAAATCCCCATCCTCAATAAGTTCATAGTCTAATAAGTAGGATTGTTTGACAATTACCACTTAAAGATTATTTTTATCTTTAGTTTTAATAGTAACATCCACATTGTTCTGCAATAATATAGTAAAGCCTTTAAATGTAAAATACCATAGAGAAGTAAGGGAATATTCAAGATATGAAGGGGTTGGTGAGTGGGAATTAACATTTATTGAGTATCAACTATGTACCAGGCCCTATGCCCACTAAATTCTTAAAACTATTCTTTGAAACAGGTATTTTTACCCCCATTCAGCAGATGGGGAAAAGTACCAGTGCCAATAAAATGCAAAATTGGGCATTCAAAACCCAGTCCTACTAACTCTAAGAGAGGTTTCCTCCCATAGTACCACCATTTTCTGAATACCTACTATGCCCCAGGCTCTGGAATAAGCAGTTTTATATGTCTAGATGGTTCATGTGATATGTCTGGATTTGAGCAAACTTTAATGCTTCTTGGGGAAGTGATGGATCATAGAGTTACCTCAAACACCAGTTGATATGCATGGGAAGTGTTTCTGGAGGTGTATCGAGTAGTGTTTTGTTTTGTGTTTTACTAGAAGATAAAGTAGAATTTTGGGCAGTTGCCTAAGAGAACAGAAAAAACTAGGACAATAGAGGCAAATAAGTGACCTCTTTTCATCTGTTCATCTCTCCTCATTTCCACCTTGAGCCTGATTGGTTGGTTTTCAGCCCTTACATAAGAAGAATTAGGATAGAAATGAAAGTCCACGTAAGAGTCAGGGCATAAACAGTGCTCATTTGGGACTCAGATAACAATATTAAATCCAGAATGGAGATGCCCCATACTGTCTGCCTGTACCCTGCAGAGAAGGAGGCAGCAGTGCTCTCCAGTGGATTAGCTTTCTAAAGTTGCTGTAACAAATTACCACAAATTCAGTGGCTTAGAACAACAGAAATTTATTTTCATTGTTCTCGAAACCTGAAGTTTGAAATTAGTATCACTGGAGTGTAATTGAGGTGTTGGCAGAATAGCTTTTCTCTGGAGGCTCTTAGGAAGGATCTCTTCCTTGCCTCTTCCAACTGCTGGTGGCTACTGGCATTTACTGGCTTGTGTCTGCGTCACTCCAATCTTTAAGGCCAACATCTTCAACTCTCTCTCTGCCTCCATCTTCATATCACCTTCTCTACTGTGTCAAATCTGCCTCTATCTCCCTCTCATAAAGATATATGTGATTTTGTTTAAGGTCCACCCTAATAATCTAAAATAATTTCCCATCTCAATCTGATCATCCTAATCAAATCTGTAAAGACCCTGTTTTCAGATAAAGTAATGGTCACAAGTTCCAGGATTTAGGATGTGGATATCTTTGGGGTCATTTTTCAGCCTACCACACCCAGGATCCCTGTCTTCCAAGGCAGCAGGTTAGAGGCTCATTCAGGGCCCACAGGCCAGGAAGCACAAATAGAAGAAAAGGAGCAGCCTGTACTGAGACCCTGGAAAACTGAATGTGACCCAAAGAAACCTTGGTTGAGTGGGTGGGTAGGTAATAACCTGCAGGAGAGGATATGAACTAAGAACCATGGCAATTTGGAAATTGTTCTTCATGTGGTTACATAGACTCTCACAGCCTGGTAGAGGCTGAGACCTTTGGATGAGCTGTAACCAATATTTGATGGAGCAAAATACAAAAAGGTGTGATCATAAAGCAGCTTTATTTTCATCAGTGTTTCCTTTCACACTAGCTTGATGGGTTAATAGCTAGTTGTTCTTTCCCAACCTAAGAGAGCACTCAGGCATGGTCTGTAATTTTCTGATCCCCTTTAAATATTAAAAGTCCTCTGGTCTGTCTCAATCCAGTCCAATATTATAGTCACAATTTTATACTTTATTTAAAGCTAAAGATCCTCCCTTCCTCTGGTTCAGTGGTACTTCCAGTCAAGACACATACAGTGGGGAAAAGGGATATGACCCACCTTTCTATTTCCCAGTCTTGCACTTTCCTTCTCCCCCATCCACCCTAACTCCTTCATTTGTGGAGGTGGAGATAGCCAAAATAAAGTTTTTTCTGACTAGAAGAGATATAATCTGATATTGGTGCCCTCTGGCAGATTCCCAATACTGATTCTTTTTCTCATGGGCAGTTTTCTTCTGAGTTTCTCCAAGATTCTCCCACTAGGAACATCAAATGGCAATTCATAAGACACTGGCATTCCAACTGACTACTAGGGAGCTAACCCTTAGGCCCTGGGAACCCAGGGGTCACCACATTCAGAAACACACCACATACAGGGTCCATTGCCTTATCACTGGCTCTATTGTATAATATCCAGTTAAGCTGGCTCTAGGCAAACTCTCGCCCAAAGGATCGCAATGAGGTCTAAGGTAAGCTCTGATCTGCCTGTGCAGTCCTCAGAAAGGCAGTTTATCCCAGTACAGCCTGGATTTCCTCTTCTCTGTCACTTCAAGCTTCTAGAAGCCAAGAAATTTACAACTTTGAGACAAAAACTCTACTGAAAAGGAA
The DNA here is from genome assembly GCF_011800145.1 of Mirounga leonina. Taxonomy (NCBI): domain Eukaryota; kingdom Metazoa; phylum Chordata; class Mammalia; order Carnivora; family Phocidae; genus Mirounga; species Mirounga leonina. The sequence continues at coordinate 25,457,314 of NW_023270865.1, read as the reverse complement.
TATCTTTGCAGTTACTGAGATACTTTCCCATAAAATCCTTTGCCCTCTTTTTCCTCTTCCTGTTCACTTGATATTTGAAACCATAAAGAATATAGCATGTAATTTTGACTTTCCAGGACTTGTACCAAATTATGGCCTTCACATAATTGATCCAGAGCATGTTAGACTGAGTTCAGTGAACCCCAGGTATCTTTCCACCCTCTTTCCAGAGATGGTTGAAGAGTATGCATTTTTCCATTGCCTCAGATACCATATCTTCCCTCTCCAACAATGAAGCACAGAGCTTTGGTTCTAATAGATGTAACACAGTTATAGCAAAATGCACACTCTTTAGTCATCTCTGGGAACTTGCTCCAAATCCCTGTCCATCTCACTACCCTGGTAAGATTAAACTGTCCAACCTAGAAACTCTAAATCAGATCCTGTATATTCCTTAAAGCTTTCACCAGTTGGCCTAAGAAGCCCCCCATTTTTTATTTCCTTTTCTCCTGGATAGGACCAATACATGAGGAAAAAAGTCAAATCTGTTTAGAGGCCGGATGCCCTCTAGGGCACTCAACGCAAAAACCATTCAGTAACTTCAGAAGCCCTAGTTCGCAACCATAAGTACACTTTGTTGAAGAACAAAATGTTCTTTTTAGCCTTTGCTATTTTACCTTTTCTAAAATACTGATTTCGATTTTAATTTAACCTCATCATCACAGAGGAAGATGGAAATATTCTGACTTCCTCCTAGAGAAAGTATTCAGGTTTCTTTTTTTTATATGATGAAAGATTAATATCTTTAATATATAAATAGGTCTTAAAAACATCAATACAAAAACAAAAGACAAAAATATTCAGGTTTCTTAGCAAAAATGAGCAGAGAAGTTATTTTTCTAAATACATATATGTCTTGTAAGGAAAGAAGAACTTCTCTTCACTATTAAATAATATGTTAAAGCTTAATAGTCTAGATAACAATATATGTATATATGTATTATATATTATACATATATACATATAATATATAACATATTTGTTGACTACTTAGGGATCTATATAGATTTCCAAAATATGTCATTTCCCTGAAAGACAAGTAACATATGGTGGAATTTAATAGTTATATGGCCTTTATGGAAAGGAATTCATTGTTTCACAGTGGAATTTTAAAGGATGATAAATGAGATTTGAAGTAAAACTGAGTTTCTTTAAAATGAATCCTAGATAAGGAATGAAGAAACAGCAGTTAAGAAATTAAAAAATTGAGATTCAACTTAGCTTATACTTTTAAATAACTATTTATTGAGTTATACTACACTTTTATGACAAAGTACCATTATTTTATAAACTACTGATTTCTAGGCAGTACTGGTAAGGAATTATAAAACTGTAAATCAAAATACTTCAGAAACTCAAATTATGTTTTAGTAAAATTAATTAAAGACTACTATAAAATAGAAAGACTTCCAATTTTGCAAACATACATTTATAACTGATGAGAAATATAAGTATGATTGTCAGTAATAAATCTTCTTATAGTGTGTAGATACACACTATACTTGGAGGATAATAGCCAAAATTGCTTTTAGCTAATGTAAATAGCATGAGTTTTATTTTTTGAGACAGAAAGATATAGGCTCAAATTCTAAGTTTGCCACTTTCTAAATGTAACCTTGAGCAATTTGCTTGGCTTGTCTGAAGCCAGTTTCCTCACCAGTAAAAGGTAATAATAATACTCCATCAATTGTAAACATTAAATGACTTATCTGACTTCCCATGAAAGCAAACTAAGAAATTCAGACTAACCTTCCCAAATGAACAACCAGAAAATAGTTTTTAAAAGTATTCTGCCTGAAAGCGTTGTAGAGCCAATAAGACAGTGAATAATTAAATAGACAAAATCTCAGAAGAGAAAGAAACCCACAGAAGTGAGCTCAGCATGGGGGCCTCTTTTCCCCGCTGGTGGCCACTGGTTCTGGAAGAGGGTACTGAAAAGGCTAGAAGTGAGCAGAACTTTCCACTGCCTCACATGAGAATAATTGGAGTCCAGAGTCTGTTTTCAGTAGGGTTTCTGAAAGGCAACTCCTTAGGTATAATGGTGAATCAGAGGTAGACCAGCCCTCACAGTTCACAGGACTGAAGCCTAGCTTCAAATCATCTTAATCCAAAAGTAAGAAAAGAGAGAAAATGATCACACACAGGGGTGGGGGGCAAGTAACAGTACAATAGAATTTAAATTCAAGTATATCCATAATTACATTAAGTAAATGCTCCAATTAAAAGACAAAGATTGACAGAGTGGCATACAATATGTGTTTATTCTATACACTATGAGCCAAACCTAAAACATAAGGAAACCTAAAGTCTGGAAGTAAAAGTATGGAAAAATGTACCACTCAAATACTAAATGTGGTGGCTTTAAAATAGGCCCTTGAATTCTTTGATACTACTCTCTTCAAAGGTAGGGCCTAATTCCCCTCTTCTTGAGAATGGGTCACACTTAATGAGTCACTTCTACTGAATAGAATGTGGCAGAAGTGAAAGTATGAAACTGAGCATAGGTCATAAAATGTGTTGTGGCTTCCTCCTGACCTCTGTCCCTCAGACTGCTTGCTCGGTGGGAATCTAGCTTCCAGATCACAAGGTCACTCAGGCAGCCTATTCGAGAGGTCCATGTGATGAGGAACCAAGGCTTCCTGTCAACAGCCAATATGAAACTGAGGCCTGCAGCCAAAAGCCACGTTTAATAGTGTGCAATCTTGGGAGTGGATTGTCCCGATTCAAGCCTTCAGCCCCATTCAAGTCCCATGAAGGTGCAGCCCCACTTAACATCTTGACTGCAACCTTGTGAGAGACTAAGCTGCTTCTGTATCCCTGACTCCCTTAAACTATTAGAAGCAATAAATATTGGTTGTTTTAAGCTACTAAGTTTTAGGGGTACTTTGTTAGGAATAAATAACTAATACACTAACCAAAAGAAAGCTGGTAGAGCTACATTAATTTGAGAAAAAATATATATACTTTAAGGCAAGAAAAAAACATTATGGAAAGGAGTTTAACAGATAGACATAATAATACATAAATTTGTATCACCAAATAATATAGCCTAAAAACACATAAAGCAAAAATTGCTGGAATTATAAGAAATAAGAGGCAAATGCACATTCATGCTGAAACATTTAAAAAATACCCCTATGTAACTGATAGAACAGCAGACAAAAAAATGATATAAAATATTTGAACAACCCAGTTAAAAATGTATGTAATTGAATACCCAACAACTGCAAACCACACATTCTTTTCAAACACACATGGAAAATTTTCAAAATTGCTGAACCATAAAGCAACTCAACAAATTTCAAAAGAATGACATCACACCGAATTTGCTAGATGACCACAGATCAATGTATAATAAAAAGATAACTAGAAAATTCCCATAAATTTGGAAAATACAAAATATACTTCTAAATAACCTCTGGATCAAAAAAAAAAAAAAAAGACCACAATGGAAATTAGAAAATATTTTGAACTTAATGATAATGAAAATATCTGTGGAATTCAACTGAAGTCATACTTTAGAGGGAAATACATAGCCTTAAGTACATATATTAGGAAGAATAAAGACTGAAAATCAATGATCTAAGAGTCCGTCTCAAGAAGTTAGTAAAATAATAACCACTTAAACTCCTCAAAAATAGAAAAAAGAACTAATGAAAAAAGGTGCAAAAAGTGGTGAAACAGCAGACTATTATATAATAGGATCAACAAAGTAAAAATTGATTCTTTGAAAAGATTAATGAAATTAATAAACTCTGGGCAAAGTTTATTAAGAAAAAAAGTCACAAATTAATAATACCAAGATTGGAAAAGGTGATATAACTACTTATCCTGTACATATTTAAAATATAATAAGACAATATTATCTGTAACTTTGCATGTTGGAATTATGTGATCTCTCCACAATGATGGTTATTTTCTTTCTCATTTTTTCAATTTTGTATTAACCTTCTTCATTTTCAGAATAGTTTTCTAAACTTTTCTACAAATAGCTCATTCCATTTCCTTCAATTTCAAGTCTTCTTATGGCCATCATTGAAAATGTTACCTCATTGGATTTTCTGAATTGTTGGTCTCCCATTCTATTTTGGCCAAGTCTTATTTAACAGAGAATATCCTCTATCATTACACTGAGGAGGAAAAGGCCACTTTATTTTTTAAAACTTCTTTCTCTTTGATATAAATCAATTTTAGGATTTTTCACAGGCTGTCCCTATTCCTTTCTACTGCAAAATATTTTTTCATGGTTCTCAGATTATTTTGTTGTTTTTATAATTTGATCATCTTTGAGATCTTAAGATTTAAACTCATCCAGAGCATCATATATAAATGAAGGGGATCTTTTGGGACCAAGCCAAGGACAGGCCTTATACAAAAAAATGCTCCCAATATTTTTTCCTCCCTATACACACACATGCAGTTTGGTGCTCCCACTTCTCTCTACCCAGACCTGGAGCCAGAAAGCAACATGGAAATCAGAAGAGGCAATAGTTGAAAGAACTAACTTTGAAATCAGTAACATGTGGGTCATATTCAGACTCTACCACTTACTGGTTGTGTGTTCAACTTCGGACAAATCAATTAACCTACTGAGAGGTTTTCTCAGTTTTCTAACCAGTAAAATTGAGATGATAATAACAATAGCCTCCTCACAAATTTGTTGTGATGAACAAATAAAATTATATATGAATGTAGCTATAGGGGCATCTGGGTGGCTCAGTTGGTTGGGCGTCTGCCTTCAGCTCAGGTCATGATCCCAGGATCCTCAGCAGGGGAATCTGCTTCTCCCTCTGCCCCTGCTCGTGCTCTCTCTCTCTCTCACTCACTCTTTCTCTCAAATAAATAAATAAAATCATTTTAAAAAAGTAGTTATAATAGCTCCTGACCCATAGTTAATGCTCAATAAATAAAAGATAATAACCATCATCAACCCAGCTCCCTGTTCCAATCTGATTGCAGAGATGCATACAGCCAAGGGTCAGAGGCAAATAGAAGTAACTAGAAGTTTAGCTACTCGAACCCAAAGGCCATAACTAAGACCTTATCATCCACCTCAAACTGTGTCAGAATTTAAGGTAAAAAACTAGCCCCTCAAGCTTGCATGTACTAAATATAAAACAATAATACCAATACTTCAAAGGAAGCATTTAAGTCAATAGTCAACTGAAACCTCCTCTCAAGTAGACTTTGTGAGGGTAAAAACGCCAAACACCTGTTAACACAGTTCACAGTTATACCTCTAAGTTAATATAGCTTTTTTAGATGTATGTTGAGCTTTACACTTAGATTTCTTCCGGTTCACTCCAGAGATCCTCAGCTATCTCACATAGACTGTTTTACTCCTTTCTATGGAAAGAATCAATTCTTCTTTGTAAAGTATTTTCAGATCAAAAGATTAAAGCCTTCAAACCAAGAGGTAAGGATAGTGGGAGCTAGCTGAAATTACTGATTATTCAGGGTGAGTGATGTGTGTGAGTGTGTGCACAGCTGATACCATTCTTGCAAGAGTAGAGGAGTCATGTGTGTGACTACCCAAATACCTCAGTGGCCGGGAAAGAGCTAAATGTTTCTCTTCTTTGGAAGAAGCCCCACATTTTGGAGATTGCTGAAGGAGGGGCTGGGCTTGTGATCTAGCTGCCAATTCCATCATCATATGCCTCAGGCATTAAGATGCACTGGCCAGTCATTTTGGTTTTCTGGTTTCATTATTTCATTATAATCATTAGTGTTTCTCTCTCCCCTCCTCATCTGAAAAAATGAACATGTCCAGGAGCTGGTGTCTGCTTTAGATTTCACTCTATCATCTTGAGTGAAAAAATAGTTTAAGTGTCATCATTTAGATTGCTGAAAGGATCTATCATTCACTTAGTAATTTAACAAATACTTACTTCCTGCTCTGTTCCAGGCATGGCTATTGCCTTGGGGCTACAGAAACAAAGTAGACAAACACTGATGTCAAATAGCTCATAGTCTAGCTGGGAGAGCAACAAGTAAGTGTGACAAGTGTGACAACACTGGCCAAAAAAGAAAAAAAGCAGAGTCATGGCAGTATATGGAAGAGCAGAGTTTTGAAGGATGGGTGGGACGTAGTTAGATGAAACATTAAAGAAAAGATAATCCAGGGAAGAAACAGACACAAAGCAAGACAAAGCCGGCATATGCTGGGACCTGTAAAGAGTTTTATGTAGCTACAGTGTGAGGTATGATGAAAGATTTTTACCTCCAATCTCCAAAATGCCTAAAATTTATCCACCCTCTCCATCTCCAATGCTCAACCTTTTTGTAAATTATTATTGTCTCTTGCCTGCGCTACTGCAGAGACCTCCCACCTTGTCTTCCTACATTCATTTCTCCCCACGTTACAAGCCAATCTCCACATTGAAGCTGAAATAATTTTTTTAAAACATACAAATTCAACATCCAGCTATATGTTCTTGTAGCACTTGTGTGCTTTTCCTTCATAGCATTTGTCATAGTTTGTAATTAAGTTTAATTTTATAATTGTTATTTAATTATATCTTATCCTTCCAGTGGGATCTATGGGAATGGAAAATTATAAGCCCCATATGTTTCGTAAAGCCTTGGTGAAAATTGTGAGTATACCTGAAGTTCTAAGTTAAAACATTAGTTAATGAGAACTTTTGATAAGAATAAAACCATTAAGACAGGTTTCTTGAAAAAAGTAACTGAATTAGTTATTATTCTTTGTTACTATTCAAAATAAGGAAATAAAGGTCAGGGGATATTTAAATTCCTTTGTCCCTAAAACACAAACAAGAACACCAGTGAACCAGTCAGACAAGATGCACTTCTTATTTCAGTTTAAATGTGAACATATCTGTATTCTCATATTTTGTCACCACGAAATTTTTTTCTGATAATGATAAGATTTCTCACAATATATTTCTATTACCTATATTTTCCACAGAACATAAAAAAAGCTGTCATTATTGCAAAAATTAATACTCACACTTTTTTATATATTAGACTATGTTTAGTAAGAAATTGAGTTTAGTCTCTTAAGGGTAATAAACAAATCAGCATCTTGACAATTAATTCACTATCTGTGTGCTTCTTTTCTTTTTTTTTTTTTTTTGAAGATTGTATTTTTTTAAAATATATTGGTAAGTGACTTTTTTTCTTTTTTTTTTTAATTTTATTATGTTATGTTAGTCACCATACAATACATCATTAGTTTTTGATGTAGTGATCCACGATCCATTGTTTTCATATAACACCCAGTGCTCCATGCAGTACATGCCCTCCTTAATACCCATCACCCGGCTAACCAATCCCCCCTCCCCGCTCCCCTCTAGAACCCTGTTTGTTTCTCAGGTCCATAGTCTCTCATGGTTCATCTCTCCCTCCAATTCCGCCTGCCCATTTTTCCCTTCCTTCTCTTAATGTCCTCCATGTTATTCCTTATGTTCCACAAATAAGTGAAACCATATGATAATTGACTTTCTCTGCTTGACTTATTTCACTTGGCATAATCTCCTACAGTCCCATCCATGTTGATGTAAAAGGTGGGTATTCATCTTTTCTGATGGCTGAGTAATATTCCATTGTATATATGGACCACATCTTCTTTATCCATTCATCTGTTGAAGAGCATCTTGGCTCTTTCCACAGTTTGGCTATTGCAGACATTGCTGCTATGAACATTGGGGTACATATGGCCCTTCTTTTCACTACATCTGTGTCTTTGGGGTAAATCACCAGTAGTGCAATTGCTGGGTCATAGTGAGCTCTAATTTTAAATTTTTGAGGCACCTCTACACTGTTTTCCAAAGTGGCTGTACCAACTTGCATTCCCACCAACAGTGTAAGAGGGTTCCCCTTTCTCCACAACCTCTCCAACATTTGTTGTTTCTTTCCCTGTCCATTTTTGCCATTCTAACTGGTGTAAGGTGGTATCTCAATGTGGTTTTGATTTAGATTTCCCTGATGGCTAATGATGATGAACATTTTTTCATGTCTCTGTTAGCCATTTGTATGTCTTCTTCAGAGAACTGTCTGTCTCTTCTGCCCACTTTTTGACTTGATTATTTCTTTTTTGGGTGTTGAGTTTGAGAAGTTCTTTATAGATCTTGGATACCAGCCCTTTATCTGTAGTGTCATTTGCAAATATCTTCTCCCATTCTGTGGGTTGTCTCTTTGTTTTGTTGACTGTTTCCTTGGCTGTGCAGAAGCTTTTTATCTTGATGAAGTCCCAAAAGTTCATTTTTGCTTTTGTTTCATTAGCCTTTGGAGATATATCTTGAAAGAAGTTGCTGTGGCCGATGTCAAAGAGGTTACTGCCCATGTTGTCCTCTAGGATGTCGATGGATTCCTGTCTCACATTGAGGTCTTTCATCCACTTTGAGTTTATCTTTGTGAATGGTGTTAGAGAATGGTCGAGTTTCATTCTTCTGCATGTGGCTGTCCAATTTCCGAGCACCATTTATTGAAGAGACTGTCTTTTTTCCATTGCATGTTTTTTCCTGCTTTGTCAAAGATTATTTGACCATAGAGCTAAGGGCCCATATCTGGGTTCTCTATTCTGTTCCATTGGTCTATATGTCTGTTTTTGTGACAGTACCATGCTGTCTTGGTGATCACTGCTTTGTAATATAGCTTGAAATCAGGCAACGTGATGCCCCCAGCTTTGTTTTTCTTTTTCAACATTTCCTTGGCAAATTGGGGTCTTTTCTGATTCCATACAAATTTTAGGATTGTTTGTTCCAGCACTTTGAAAAATGTCATCGGAGTTTTGATCGGGATGGCACTGAAGGTATAGATTGCTCTGGGTACCATAGACATTTTAACAATGTTTATTCTTCCCATCCATGAGCATGGAATATTTTTCCATCTTTTTGTGTCTTCTTCAATTTCTTTCATGAGTGTTTTGTAGTTCCTAGAGTATAGATCCTTTACCTCTTTGGTTAGGTTTATTCCGAGGTATCTTATGGTTTTTGGTGCTATTGTAAATGGAATGGTTTCTTTAATTTCTGTTTCTACAGTTGCGTTGTTAGTGTATAAGAAAGCAACTGATTTCTGTGCATTGATTTTGTATCCTGCCACATTACTGATTTGCTGGATGAGTTCTAGTAATTTGGGGCTGGAGTCTTTTGGGTTTTCCACATAAAGTATTATGTTGTCTGTGAAGAGAGAGACTTTGACTTCTTCTTTGCCAATTTGAATACATTTTATTTCTTTTTGTTGTCTGATTGCTGTTGCTAGGACTTCTAGTACTATGTTGAACAATAGTGGTGAGAGTGGGCACCCTTGACGGGTTCCTGATCTTAAGGGAAAGGCTCTCAGCTTTTCCCCATTGAGGATGATATTCGCTGTGGGTTTTTCATAGATGGATGTTATGACCTTGAGGAATGTTCCCTCTATCCCTATACTCTGGAGAGTTTTAATCAGCAAAGGATGTTGTATTTTGTCAAATGCTTTTTCTGCATCAATTGAGAGGACCATATGGTTCTTCTCCCTCCTCTTATTAATGTGTTCTATCACATTGATTGATTTGCGAATGTTGAACCACCGTTGCATCCTGGGGATAAATCCCACTTGGTCGTGGTGGATGATCCTTTTAATGTATTGTTGGGTCCTATTAGCTAGAATTTTGTTGAGGATTTTGGAATCCATATTCATCAGGGATATCGGTCTGAAATTCTCCTTTTTGATGGGGTCTTTGCCTAGTTTGGGGATTAAGGTAATGCTGGCCTCATAGAATGAGTTTGGAAGTTTTCCTTCTGTTTCTATTTTTTGAAACAGCTTCAGTAGAATAGGTATTATTTCTTCTTTGAATGTTTGGTAGAATTCCCCAGGGAATCCATTAGGCCCTGGACTCTTGTTTTTTGGGAGGTTTTTGATCACTGCTTCAATCTCGTTACTGGTTATTGGCCTATTCAGGTTGTCAATTTCTTCCTGTTTCAGTCTTGGCAGCTTATAGGTTTCCAGGAAGACCTCCATTTCATCCAGATTGCTCAGTTTATGGGCATATAGTTGTTGATAATAATTTCTAATAATTGTTTCTATTTCCTTGGTGTTAGTCGTGATCTCTCCCCTTTCATTCATAATTTTATTAATCTGGATCCTTTCTCTCTTCTTTTGGATAAGTCTGGCCAGTGGTTTATCAATCTTATTAAATATTTCAAAGAACCAGCTTCTAGTTTCGTTGATCTGATCTACTGTGTTTCTGGTTTCTAATTCATTGATTTCTGCTCTAATTTTAATTATTTCTCTTCTAATGTGTGGCTTAGGCATTGTTTGTTGCTTTTTCTCTAGTTCTTTAAGGTGTAGAGTTAGTTGGTGAATTCGGGATTTTTCTAATTTTTTGAGTGAGGCTTGGATGGCTATGTATTTCCCCCTTAGGACTGCCTTTGCAGTATCCCATAGGTTTTGGACCGATGTGTCTTTGTTCTCATTGATTTCCATGAATTGTTTAAGTTCTTCTTTGATTTCCTGGTTGACCCAAACATTCTTGAGCAGAGTGGTCTTTAGCTTCCAAGTGTTTGAATTTCTGCCAAATTTTTTCTTGTGATTGAGTTCCAGTTTTAAAGCACTGTGGTCTGAGGAAATGCAGGGATTAATCTCAATCTTTTGGTATCAGTTGAGACCTGATTTGTGACCCAGTATGTGGTCTATTCTGTAGAAAGTTCCATGTGCGCTCGAGAAGAATGAGTATTCTGTTGTTTTAGGGTGGAATGTTCTGTAAATATCTATCAGGTCCATTTGGTCCAATGTATCATTCAAAGCTCTTGTTTCCTTGTTGATTTTCTGCTTAGATGATCTGTCCATTGCTGGGAGTGGAGTATTGAGGTCTCCTACAATTAACGTATTGTTATCAATATGACTCTTTATTTTGGTTAACAGTTGGCTATGTATATGGCTGCTTCCATGTTGGGGGCATAGATATTTACAATTGTTAGATCTTCTTGTTGGATAGATCCTTTAAGAATGATATAGTGTCCTTCTGTGTCTCTTATTACAGACTTTAGTTTAAAATCTAATTTGTCTGATATAAGAATTGCTACCCCAGCTTTCTTTTGAGGTCCGCTGGCATGGAAGATAGATCTCCATCCCTTCACTTTCAATCTGGATGTATCTTTAGGTTCAAAATGAGTCTCTTGTAGACAGCATATGGATGGGTCCTGTCTTTTTATCCAATCTGCAACCCTGTGCCGTTTTATGGGAACGTTTAGGCCATTCACGTTGAGAGTGATTATTGAAAGATATGAATGAATTGTCATCATGTTGCCTGTGAAGACGTTGTTTTTATAGATTGTCCCTGTAAATTTCTGTTGTCGATCACTCTTGGGGTCTTTCTCCTTTTATAGAACCCCCCTTAATATTTCTTGCAGGGCCGGCTTAGCGGTCACATATTCTTTCAACTTCTGCCGGTCGTGGAAGCTCTGCATCTCTCCATCCATTCTAAATGAAAGCCTTGCCGGATAAAGTATTCTTGGCTGCATGTTCTCCTCATTTAGTACCCTGAATATGTCTTGCCAGGCCTTTCTGGCTTGCCAGGTCTCTGTGGATAGGCCTGACATTATTCTGATGTTCCTCCCTCTGTATGTAAGGAATCTCTTCCCCCTAACTGCCCTTAAGATGGTTTCCTTGGTTCTAAGATTTGCAAGTTTTACTATTACATGCCGGGGTGTTGGCCTGTTTTCCTTGATCTTAGGAGGGGTCCTCTCTGCCTCTAGGACTCGAATGTTTGTTTCATTCCCCAGATTAGGGAAGTTCTCAGCTACGATTTGCTCAAATACATCTTTTAACCCTTTCTCTCTCTCCACTCCCTCCAGGATTCCAATTATTCTGACATGGGAACGCTTCATATTGTCACTTATTTCTCTGATTCTATTTTCATGGATTCTGAGTGGTTTTTCCCTGGTCTCTTCTTTTCCCTTTTTATCTATTATACTGTCTTCCAGACACTTATTCTCTCTTCTGTCTCAGTTACCCTAGCTGTTAGATTATCTAGATTGGATTGGATCTCATTGATAGCATTTTGAAGTTCTGCCAATTCACCTTTTATTTCTGCCCTTAGAGACTCTATGTTGCCATTAATTGATTTCTCCATTCTAGCTATTGTCTTCACAATTGCTAGCCTGAATTCCATCTCCAACATCTTGGTTATATCTGCATCCATTTGTAAATCTGCTGCATAAGTCATAATCTCTGAGTCTTTTCTATTTGGGGGCTCCTCCTCCTAGTCATTCTGTTGATGGGTGTTTGAGGGAATGTATAGAGTCCAAATTATTGACCAGAACCCAAGCAAGATGCACCTGTTTTCTTGGGACCTTAGGGTTGCTGGCCTCTTTTTTTCCCAGCCTGTCTTCTGCGGGAGGGGCCTGCCGCGCTGTTACTCAGGCAACCCTGTTTGGGTAGAGTTGCCCTGCCCCTGTGGCAGGGGATGGGCTCAGTGGGAATCAGTCTTTGGGGCTTTTGTTCTCTGGCACCTTTCCCTGTTGGCTTTCCCCGTCTCTTCTGCAAGTCAGAGCAGAAGAGACCGTTTCCAACTCTCTGCCTCAGAGCAGAGAGACCGCAGTCTGTTCTTCAGTGAGCTCTCCAGGCCACACCATCTCCGTTTCTGTCCATACTGCTATAAACTGCAGCGTCCTGGGCTGTGCGCCCCTCCGCAGTGCTCCCAGTCCTGTCTCCAGGTCTGGGCACGTCTCTGCCCTTTGTGCTTCTAAAACCGCCAGCTGCTCCCAGTTCCCACGTGAGTGACTCCACCGCTTGGGATTCTGTCCCGGGGACTGCAGTTCACATGCGCGCGTCTCCGCCGCTCGGGGATTCCACCCCCGGGGGGTTGCAGTTCACCGGCGGGACCCCGGCGCACCCAGTTTCTGTTTCGGAGGCTGCAGTTTGCGTGTGCGTGACCCCGCCGGTCTGGTTTTCCACCCCGGGGGCTGCCCTAAAGTCCTTTCCCAATGCTACTGGTCTGCAAGTCTTTGCCCCGTCCACAGCACGTGAGGCTGTCACTCACCGGCGGTGCAGGTTCCCCAAGGCCAGGCATTCTCCCGCTGCCAGATCTTCTTACATCTCAGGCTGGTTTCATGGGTGTTCAGAGTGGTCTGGTAGATATCCAGCTCAATTCCAGGGACCAGTTGAAATAGGATCCCCTACTCCTCCGCCATCTTTCCCCCTGAAGATTGTATTTTTATATTTATTAGAGAGAGAGAGAGAGCAGGAGTGGGTGAAAGTGGCAGAGGGACAAGCAGACTCCCCACTGAACAGAGAGCTGGACGTGGGGCTCGATCTCAGGGCCTTGAAATCATGACCTGAGCTGAAGGCAGATGCTTAACTGACTGAGCCACCCAGGCGCCCCTAACTTATTTTATTCTTAACTCCATTGCTATTTAAGTCACAACTAGTCATTTGCTAGTTAGAAAACATTAACTGTCTTTTGTCTTTGCTTCATTCAAGTTTGAGAGAAATCAATTGTGATTGTACTAAATGATTCCATTTTTAAAGTAAATTTTTAATCGAAGCAAAATGCATAGAAAATTTCCCAAATTATAAATCTATCACTAGATGAAACTTTACAAATTGAACATATTCTATGTAATGAGCATCTAGATCAAGAAACAGAATATTATTAGTGCCTTAGGAGCTGCCCTTTTGTCCCCTTCTTGCAACTGCCTCCCTAAGGGAACGACTTCCAACAATATAGATAAATTTTTCCTGTTTTGAACTTTGTATATATGAAATCATATGATGTATAGCCATTTTGGTCTTGCTCTTTTGCTCTACATGATATGCATAAGATTCATCCACATTGTTACATATACCTGTGGCTCACTCATTCTCATTTTTATATAGTGTTCCATTATATGATGGCAAATAAAAACAAAGCTGGACTTAGACAAGGAAAGGCTTTATCTAAATAGATTATTGCAATAGGGACAACACTCTGATCTCAGAAATCCACAAGTATCTCAAAATCAAGAAAAAGGCTTATTTATATATATGTAAATATAAATATATATATATATATATAAATATATAGGGGGGAAGAAGGACTAGCAGGAATTTTGTGGGGGAGGTAGGCACAGGTGGGCAGGAGTAATTGGCAAAAATCAAAGTGCTCCAACAAGTAATATCTTTCTCTGTGATAGCCAATTTTCAGAATAAGCTGTTAAGGAGGAATGTTCTGCACCTTAGTGCTTTAGTGCTTGTTTAAACTTGGGGGTGAGCTAAAGTTTAGGGGCCTGCAGGGAGGAGAGAAGCCTAACTGAAGTATGGTCCAGCTAAAGCAGAGAGCAAGAACACCTGGCCAGTGACTGTTTCACAAGTTTGAGGGGATACAGCCAAACAGATTACCAAAGTGGTTATAACAAGACAGACTTCCACCAACAATGTGTTAGAATTCAAGTTGCTTCTTATCTTCACCAAAATTGGATATTGTCCTTTTTTTCATCTTAGATATTCTGGTGAGTGTGATGTATATTTCATTGTGATTGTATATTTCATCTACCTGACAACTGATGAAGTTGAATGCCTTTCTTCTTTTCTAATATATGCATTTTAAAGCTATAAACTTTTTCAAGCACTACTTTAGCTGTATCCCACAAGTTTTGGTATCTTCATCATCAGTCAGTTCTAAATATCTTCTAGTTTCTATTGTGTTCTCTTCTTTGACTCATGGGTCAGATTCATTTTCAAACACAGTAAAAGTCTAGTTATTCAATAACGGTATAATGAGAAGTGAGGGGACTACCTGCTTTTGTTTGTCATCATGTCCTCAATATCTAACAAAGTATATGGAACATTGTAGACACTTAATAAATATTTGTTGAATGAATTAATTAATTTGTCAATTAATTAATTAAAAGTGAGAAGGCTGAAGAGTCTTGCAAGGGCCAGATCATGAAAGGCTTTATATGACATGCTATAGAGTTTGGGTTTTTACCTAGGAAAGATGAAAAACCATTGAAAGTTTTCATCAAGGTAATGATATGATCTGATTTGTATTCTAGACAAATTAGTTTGACAATAGTGTAGAGGATAAATTAGAGGTAATAAATTAAAATGAATAAGACTTGTGTATCCACCATTAAATACTTATTGACTGTCTTAATGTGTGCCAGGCACTGCTCAAACCATGAGAAAGAGAGCAATGAACAAGAGCAAAACTCCTACCTTACAAGGTTTTCATTCTAATGAGAGATATAAGTAAAATTTATTTTGATATCCAGGTACTAACAGTTCACAATAGTAAAATATACTATATTTTAGAAACAATGTTTAAAATGAAAAATATTAAAGAAAATGGAATTGATCCTATTTACTTATGTTATTCTTTTACTAAAATGAAATGAAAAAAATGACACTTTTATAAATTAGATATTGTTAGTTCTCCTTTACTCCCCTCTCTTTTGCTGGAACACTTTTCAGTTTCTACATTTGTTCTCTGAAACTTGGCAGCCTTTTTATTATACAAAATCTCCATTCCTTCATCCTTCTCATCCCTTTGCTATATTTCTCTTAACCTTTTGAAAGCTGTTCACTGGCAACTCTTAATTCCAAATGGGACAATTAAGCCAAATAGATGTAAACAGTTAGATCCCTCAATTTAGTGAGATTAACCCACTCTTTCACAGTAGATGACTGTATGGTTATACCTGTTCTAGAGGTGGGTTTGTTTGTTTGGTTGGGTTTTTTTTTTAATACCAAAAGAACTCATTAAGAGCTTCACTGGTGCCTCAGTGGCCAGATCCTTCCAAGATGGCAGGGTTATAAGGGACCTAATGGACTAAAAGGATGGATGATTTCCTAAAGAGGCCTGCTGCTTCCGGGTATTCACATAATCATGTACCAAATCTGTAACGGATGAGAAATCCAAATAAGGTATGTTCCTCCCCACTTAAATATTGAAAACACCTATTTACAAAATACCACTTTCCCCCATCTCTCAATTTCATGTTTCATCTTATTCTACTTTATTTGAAACACATTCCTTTTTCTTAATTTCCAGATCAGCCTTTATTATAATTAATAGTATATTATAGTTGTGTATTATAGTGTTATGAATTCATTGCATTCAATATTTCCTGGAGAGATAACCAGGAGCATGTTCACAGTTTCCATATTCTGAAAAAGTTGACTATGCTGTCATCAACATCAGATTTCATTTCTAACACATGACATGGTGCTAGATCCTAGAGGTCCAAAGACAAATGAGAAAAAAACTCTGACTACCATGAGATCATAGTCTAAGTGGAAGAGACAGACAAACATATAATTTTTTTTTAATGCGATGAATTCTCTTGGAGTTATGTGTGAAGTACAATAAATGCAGAAAAGAAGGAATGCCTTGATGCTGGAAATGGGGAGAATTCCCAAAGAACACTTCATGGAAGAGCTACTTGAACTAAATTATGAAAGATAAGTGGAAATTCAGCAGGAGTTCTTTGAGCTAATAACCTCTCATCTGCTGAGATTTTAGATTTCCCCAAATTGATCCCCAAAGTGAGGATATCAATTTGGAAATTATCATGCCTGGGGCCAGTGTGTCACCCCTTCCCCAAATTCTGGATAGTTTTTTCTCCACTTGTACTCCATTCTCCATGCTATTTTTGTGATTAAGAATGACAGGATAAATGCCTTATCTATAACTCATTACAAGAGGGCCAGTTTTAACTTGGCCAAAAGTCCCTTGATGTTGTAGTGCTCAAAAGACATTTGGCTTCAAGATTTAATGCTCTATAAAAGCCAGTAGTAAGTAACTTTAATTTTATATCACAGCGAAACTTTGTGGAATACAAGTTCTATTGTTTTCAGAAAATTGACTTGCTGAGAAGTTCACAAGACTCACCAAATTCCACAATCTTCCACAACCTCCTTCACTTCCTGCCCAAAAAGAAGAGGAGGTCACATAGAGCTAAATCTTAGTACAATTAGAAAACACAGTGAGTAATTTTTACTTGCCCAATTCCTACTGAAAACAAAATATTTCAATGATTTAATTTCTTAGTGCAAACCTGGCCTGGTCTTAAAGCAGTGCTTCCACACCTCTACTACTGAACCCACCATTAAGAGTTCCTTATTATTTTTGTAATTGGAATTGCATGTTAGGGAGGATAAACTAAAACCGCCATGTGACCCTGGCTGCTATCTCCTCTGCAGTTCTACACCTGAAAGTGGTTACTTAAAGAACATTGTGATGACAATGGGTGGAATGTTATTTACACTCTCAACCAGTTATTTTTAGAGACAGGACAAAAGCAAGTGAATCACATGTTTATCTTTTAGGGAAAATATGAATTCCATGTTTTCCATTTATAAAAAGAAACAGAAAAGGAAAAAAGTGCTGTTACCTAGAAAACTTTCTGCTGAGGAATGCCTTAGTGATGTTATCATTGTGATGCCATTTAAACAAGTGGCTTAAGAAAACCTAATATTGCAGGCAACATTGTAGAAGACCACTATAATTATCTACCAGTTGATTCTGGGTGATTATCTGGTCCTCTTTCTCTTTCCAAATCCTGCTTGGGGACCATCTAATTGCTCAGTAGCTATATATATATATATATATATATTTTTTTTTTTTTTTTTTTTTTAATCATGGAAGATTTTTGACGGAGAGAGCTCCAGAATAACTATGAAGTGAGATTTGAAGACCCTTGGGGTGTTTAATAATGTATCCTGTCTTTATCTCATAGCAATTATGAGTGTACTCATTTGACCACCTTTATTTTAAGCACCTTTATTAGACCCTCCAGGCAAACTCCATAAATATAGACTTTTTCTAAGTACTAAGGATTAGCCAGTGATGAAGAGTTAGTCACTACTCCAGCCCATATTTGCTCCTCCCTGATGTCATCTCTGTTGGATTCTTCCAACTTGAGGGCATACACAGCACAAACCGACAAGTACAAGAACAAAATGCTGTGCTATAAAATTAATTTTTTCAGTGTGATCATCTGGGTGTTTGACTTGCCTTTTGGCTTCTTTGGGAGCCTTTGTTACCTGGATTCTTGGCTGGTTTCCTCCGTCCAGTGACAAGCAGTGTATGGCTTTGCTTCTCCATAATCTTCATAATCAACACCTCCATTTGTGATAACAAAGTACATTCACCAACACTCTTGTGTGGAGCACTTCACTTACTTTGCAGAAATCAGAGGAAAGGTAAACAGATGCCTGCTGGATCTCATATCCAGAGCTTATTGGTGACCCAAGGACAAAACATATTGTGACTTTCTTTTGGAAATGTCAACACCTTATACATATCAGAGCAGGATTTTATCTCTATGTCCAATCCAATATAAAGTTATCTCTTAAGCGGCACCTGGGTGGCTCAGTCAGTTAAGTGTCCGGACTCTTGCTTTTGATACAGGTCGTGATCTCAGTGTTGTGAGATCAAGCTCCATATCAGCTCCATGGTGAGTGTGGAGGCTGTTTAAGATTCTCTCTGCCTCTCCCCACTCCCCCTTCCCTCTCTAAAAAAAAAAAAATTTTTAATAAAATTTTAAAAATAAATAAAATTATCTCTGGGGGGGTACCTGGGTGGCTCGGTCAGTGAAGCTCTGCCTTCACTCCAGTCATGATCCTGGGGTCCTGGGATGGAGCCCTGAGTTGGGCTACCTGCTCTGTGGGGAACTTGCTTCTCCCTCTCCCTCTGCCCTTCCCCCACCACTCGTACTCACTCTCTCTCTCACTCTCTCTGCCTCTCAACTAAGTAAAATCTCTTTTAAAAATTTAAAAAAAAAATTTTTTTTTAATTATCTCTTGGAAGGGAGATATTGTTCTTCCAGATGGATTGGAAACGAGATGGGAAAAGCAGTGACTCCACACCACTAGACCTGATATTGCCTCCCTTTTGTATCATTCTGAATTGTGAGCAAATTCAATTAATGCAACCAGGATTCTTTGATAGCTCTTTTGTTGAAAGCAGGGGAAAAAAGGGATGCCTGTCTGGCTCAGTCAGAAGAGCATGTGTCTCTTGATCTTGGGGTCATGAGTTTGAGTCCCACATTGGGTATAGAGATTACTAAAAAATAAATAAACTTTTAAAAAAGAGTATGAAAACAGGAAAAAACTTTTCACAATCTTAAAGTGAAATTTCAATGTGACTATTCAGCCATATGAAAGGTTCCAAATTTTCCAATTTGGTATTAATATATACTTATGGCAGTATTTTACTTCCCCCTAAATTACTTCCCCCCTAAATTTCCTATTATTAACAAAGCAAAGAAAAAATGAGATTCCGGGCGCCTGGGTGGCTCAGTTGGTTAAGCGACTGCCTTCGGCTCAGGTCATGATCCTGGAGTCCCGGGATCGAGTCCCACATCGGGCTCCCTGCTCAGCAGGGGGTCTGCTTCTTCCTCTGCCCTCTTCCCTCTCATGCTCTCTGTCTCTCATTCTTTTTCTCTCAAATAAATAAATAAAATCTTTAAAAAAAAATGAGATTCCTATGAGTATATGTTGTCATATGTTGAAAGGGCCAGGTAAAAGTGCTATTGTCTGAATTGTATCCTCTCAAAATTCATGTTAAATCCCTAACCCCCCGTGGGGCGCCTGGGTGGCTCAGTTGGTTAAGCGACTGCCTTCGGCTCAGGTCATGATCCTGGAGTCCCAGGATCGAGTCCCGCGTCGGGCTCCCTGCTCGGCAGGGAGTCTGCTTCTCCCTCTGACCCTCCTCCCTCTCATGTGCTCTCTCTCATTCTCTCTCTCTCTCAAATAAATAAATAAAATCTTTAAAAAAAAAATCCCTAACCCCCAGTATTATTTGGAGATCAGGCCTTTAAGGAGGCAATTAAGGTTACATGAGGTTGTAAGGGTGGGGCCCTAATCCAATATGACTGGTGTCCTTATAAGAAGAGAGATACCAGGGATACATGCACACAAAGGAAAGGCTATATGAGAACACAGCAAAAAGGTGCTATCTACAAGCCAAGGAAAGAGGCCTCGGAGAAAATAAACATGTTAACACCTTGATCTTGGACTTCCAACCTCAAAAACTGTGAGAAAATAAATTTCTACTGTTTAAGCCACCCAGCTTGTAGTATTTTGTTATGGCATCCATAGAAGACTACACATCAGTCAAAAATGTCTTCATGGGGAAAAGTGAGAAAGTAAAGCCTTCAGACTTTTTTTTTTTTTAAGATTTTTCATTCATTCATTTGAGAGAGAGAGAGAGAGCAAACAAGAGCACAAGCACAGTGGGTCAAAGGGAGAGGGATAAGCAGACTCCCTGCCAAGCAGGCAGCCCGACATGGGCCTCCCTGAGATCATAACCTGAGCCTAAGGCAGATGCTTAACTAAGCCACCCAGGTGCCCCAAGCTTTCACTCTTGACCAAATTTATCTCTTTTTTTTTTTTGGAATCTGTGTATTTAATTGGGCTGCTTTGGACAAAAATGATTTAGTCATTTTATTAAAATAATATTATCAGAGCATTAATAAGACAGTACAACTTTGTGTTCTCTAAGAATTCAAATAAAAAATCACCTGATTAGTGGAGTAATTTTTGATGCATTCAAAACTGTGCTAGGAACCTGGTGGAATTTGGGGCATGATAATTTCAACTAGAAACATCTAAAGAGAGAAGTTTACTAATATCATAGCATTGTTCACTGTTCCATAGGTTATAGCTTTCTCCTTCCTATCCATATCTCCCAAATTTTCTTCAGCGTGCCAGTATTTCTTTTATAATGGAAAATTAAAATATAATGGACTTGAAAACATTACATGTATGTATGTATATGTAATTTTTATTTACATGTTTTTAAGCCAATTACATTTTTCATGTTTTATATACTTTATATATTTATATTATAGATATAGATAGAAACAGATGTTGTAATGCCATCCACAATTTATTTAGAAGGTTAGGAATATCTAATTAGGGAAAGATTATGAAAGAAGAAAAAAATAATTGTGGCAGCAATGGCATGGAGGAAAGAGAACAGAGCATGCTTGGACATAGGTGCAGTTTATTGTGCCACTAATATGGTGAGGATACATATATTTTGTAAATTAAGGCTGGATAGGCTAGAAACCAATGACTGAAAATCATAAGTGCCATGTTAAGAAGTTTGGACTTTATTCCAGGAATGTGTAAATGATAGCATAGATGGTGGTGTGAAGGCTTAGAGCAAAGAGACTTGAGCTTGGGAGACAGGTTAGGAGGCTATGAAATAGTCCTTGAGAGAGATGCTGTAAGTCTTGAGGATAGAGGGGATAGAGAAAAAGAGGATGGAAAAAAATGACATTGCGTAAGGGGAATGGGTGGGACTTAGGAGTAGACTGGACATGATGAAGAGAGAAAAGTACAGAGTCATGATATTGAAAAGGTCCCAGTTCAAAAGACTGTAAGAACAGTACCTCTATAATCCTGTATAGGGAAGCCTGAAGGAAGAACAGTAAGTTTTGATTTGGACAAATGATGAATTAATATTTATCTCTTATGGAAATGTCCAAATGCTATTTGACAACACAGGGTGGGAGACTAGGAGCAAACTACAACCAAGAGAATTGTTTTTCTTTCTAGAAATGAAAAGTGTAAACATATCGTAAGAAGGAACCAAGGATGAGCCTTTGAGAAGCCACCCCAGTTATGGGGCTGGATGTAGAAGAAAACAAGTAGCCATGGGGGCAGGGCGGGGTATAAAAAAGCAGAAATAGTGCAGCTAGGTGGAAGAAGAATATGATGATACAGAAGGTGTGAATAAAGGCTTGTCATATGCTTGTCATAACATGAACATACTTGCTGCTTTGGCCTGACTGAATAAACAGGCTTCAGTAACCAGGGAAACCATTTTACTCCCAGAATCAACAATAGGATGGTGCCTTGCTGTCTAGGATAATATGGGGCTGGCTATTCATCCTAAGACCCTTCCTTCCTGCTTCTTGACCTGTAACTTGGCCTCCCTCTAACTCTCTTATCTTCAACTCATAGGGAACATACTCCAGTTAAGAGAAAACTGCATCTCTCTTCTCCAGCCACCTCATCCAATTTCTATTATCTTTTATCAGCTGTAATACTATCCAAGGTTGTGATTCCAGACAGTAGTGGGCTTGGACATTCTCTCTCTAAGACCAGAAGTTATCCAAACAGCCAATGGGCAAAGTGTAATACCTCACAATTAATAATAATCAAAAGCATTAATAACTAAAATTGAGACTTTCCTGACCACTCAAGAAAACAACTCTGTTGATTGATCTCACTTTAAATTCAAGACTGCTAACCTCCAGTGGGCAATCCTACCACATATGCCTAATTTATTCTCTTCCTTATTCTCCTAAATTACTACTAGCTCACATTTTTTTCTTCTACCTTCAAATCTCCTACCCCCTCCCAAACTTTCCCATCATTCTCAGTGATGAC
The DNA here is from genome assembly GCF_011800145.1 of Mirounga leonina. NCBI lineage: Eukaryota > Metazoa > Chordata > Mammalia > Carnivora > Phocidae > Mirounga > Mirounga leonina. Next base: position 25,434,949 of record NW_023270865.1, on the reverse strand, counting down.
ATTTATAGAAACAATAGAAGCAATCAGCATCAGCTTTCACCATCAAATATCAAATTATAACTGCATTCAGCACCCAAACTCTGCATTTTTTCAGCTACATTGAATATGTATCATTGCTGAATCAAAATTCAGTCTCTCTACCTGGATCCAAACCCTCTCAGCAACTCAATCATTTTGCTTCTGCTATTATCCCCTCTTTACTGGGGCACTTCCATCAACACAGAAACATGTTTTGATGTTTCACATTAACTTTTCAGAGTCTCAGCTCCAGCAGTGAGAATTCTCTAAACATTTAGGTTCTTCCAACAACTCTGTCTTTGAGCCACCCTCTTCTTTCTTCCTTTCTTTCATAACTCCACAAGACTCTTTTACTGAAATGACTTTTACTATTTCTGAAATGTTTTGTGCTGCCATATCATGGTTATTTTTTTCTTTAGTCAAATAAAAATTTGTTTCCCCAAGCTGTGATGAAGAGTTTCAGAAACCTGGTAACAGAAATGTAATAAAAGTACTACTACTTTGCAAGTTTCTCCATGTTCTTTACTTACTTACCTGAGCAAAACCTTTGGTATTTGCAAGTCAATCAATGTGATACATCACATCAAAAAGTGAAAGGTTAAGAACCATATGATCATTTCAATAAATGCAGAATAAGCATTTAACAAAGTACAATACCAATTCATGATAAAAACTCTCAACAAAGTAGGTTTAGAGGGAACATACCTCAACATAATAAATGCCATATATGATAAACTCACAGCTAATGGAAAAAAACTGAGAGCTTTTCGCCTAATGTCAGGGAAGGACAAGGATGTTCACTCTCACCACTTTTATTCAACATAATACTGGCGGTCCTAGCCACAGCAATCAGACAACAAAAAGAAATAAAAGCATCCAAATTGGCAAGAAAAGAAGTAAAACTTTCACTATTTGCAGGTGATATATGATATTCTATATAGAAAACCTGAAAGACTCCACCAAAAAACTGCTAGAGCTAAGAAACAAATTCAGTAAAGTCACAGGTATAAAATCAATGTATGGAAATCTGTTGCATTTCTATATACCAATAATGAGGCAGCAGAAAGAGAAATTAAGAAAACAATCCATTTACAATTGTATCAAAAATATGATACCTCGGAATAAATCTAACCAAAGAGGAGAAAGACCTGTACTCTGAAAACTATAAAACAATGACAGAAATTGAAGACAACACAAAGAAATGGAAAGACATTCCGTGCTCAGGGGTTAGAAGAACAAATATTGTTAAAATGTCTATACTACCCAAAGCAATCTACACATTTAATGCAAACCTTATCAAAATACCAACAGCATTTTTCACAGAACTAGAACAAACAGTTCTAAAATTTTTATGGAACTACAAAAGACCCTAGATAACCAAAACAACCTTGAAGAAGAAAAGCAAAGCTGAAAGCATCACAATTCCAGACTTCAAGATATATTACAAAGCTGTAGTGATCAAAACAAGTGTGGTACTGGCACAAAAATAGACACATAGATCAATGGAACAATAGAAAACCCAGAAATGAATCCACAACTAAGCGATCAATTAATCTTCAACAAAGCAGGAAAGAATATCCAGTGGGAAAAAGACAGTCTCTTCAACAAACGGTGTTGGGAAAACTGGACAGCTACATGCAAAAGAAAGAAACTGGACCACTTTCTTACACCATACACAAAAATAAACTCAAAATGGATTGAAGACCTAAATGTGAACTATAAAAATCCTAGAAAAGAACACAGGCAATAACTTCTTTGACATCAGCCAAAGCAACTTTTTTCTAGATATGTCTCTGAAGGCAAGGGAAACAAAAGGAGAAATAAACTATTTGGACTACATCAAAATAAAAAACTTCAGCACAGCAGAGGAAACAATCAACAAAATACAAGGCAACCTACAGAATGGAAGAAGATATTTACAAATGACATATCCAATAAAGGGTTAGTATCCACAATATATAAAGAACTTATAAAACTCAGCACCCAAGGGGCGCCTGGATTGCTCAGTTGGTTAAGCATCTGCCTTCAGCTCACGTCATGATCCCAGGGTCTTGGGATCAAGCCCCACATCAGGCTCCCTTCTCAGTGGAGAGTCTGCTTCTCCCACTCCTTCTGCCCCTCACCCCTGCTTGTGCTCTCTCTCTCTCTTTCAAAGGTTCTCTATCTCTCTCTCAAATAAATAAATAAAACCTTAAAAAAAAACTCAACACCCAAAAAACAAATAAATCGATTAAAAATGGGCAGAAGACATGAACAGACATTTCTCCAAAGAAGACATCCAGATGGCTAACAGACAAAAGAAAATATGTTCATCACCACTTACCATCTGGGAAATACAAATCAAAACTGCAATTAGATATCACCTCACACCTGTCAGAATGGCTAAAATCAGCAACATATGAAACAACAGGTGTTGGGGAGGATGTGGAGAAAAAGAAACCCTCATGCACCATTGATGGGAATGCAAACTGGTGCAGCCACTGTAGAAAACAGTATGGAGGTTCCTCGAAAAGTTAAAAATAGATCTACCCTAAGATCCAGCACCCACCCTACTGGGTATTTGCCCAAAGAATACATGAACACTAATTCAAAGGGATACATGCACCCCTATGTTTATTGCAGCATTATTTACAATAGCCAAGATATGGAAGCAACCCAAGTGTCCATCAACTGAAGAATGGATAAAGAAGATGTGGTATATATGTATATATACAATGGAATATTATTTAGCCATAAAAGAGAATGAAATCTTGCCATTTGCAATGGAAGTGTTGAGTCACTATATTGTACACCTGAAACTAATATAAAACTGTATGGTAACTCATTGTAATACAAAAACAACTATGCATGTTCTTGTGTTAATTGCAAAAATACCACAAAATGGTATTAAGTACTGCACAGTGTAAATCTTCAACTCATAACAGATTTTACTGTACAATACTCATGAATGTGAAGAACACATTTGACCCTCAGTTAAATTTGTTTCCCATTTTTGTTTTTAGGCTCCAGGAATCCAGGTACAATGTTCTATTTCCATAGATATGAAGGCATGAACTTTGGAGGGAATTTCGTGTCTCTGTCATGCTTGTGTTTCTATTAGTGTTTCTGTCATGTAGAGCATTTGAGCTTGTATGCTATGATGTATGTGATTATTTTTTAAATGACAAAATATGAAAAAATTGAATACCCATTAAGACACACTAACCATGAGAAAGTCAGAACACACTATGAACTACAGAAGAAACTCAATGAATCCTCTGGATAATGTCGGCAGAAAAGGCACATTCACATGGAATATCCAAGTAATTCCAACTTTGGGGCCTAATTTATCTAGATTATGGCATTTCTACATAGTGCCTTATAGATCTAGATAATGCTTTCAGTCATGGAAATTTTTCATCCTTCCAGGGTGATTTTTAAAAATTTTTGTAAACAATTAGAAGTCATTTGGAGTAAAATATGATATGTAAAACAGCTTACTAAGTTGTGTTTCACATTTCTGAGACCAAATCAAAGTATAATCTAAAAGTTAAAATATTGTCTTATCCTGGCTCATGGATGTCCCTGGTGGTAACTGAATGATGGACACTCTGCTGGAATAAAGGAAAAAATGTAAGGGTGAATTTGAAGGACAATATTTTTTTAAGAGATTTTATTTATTTATTTGAGAGAGAGAGACATAGCGAAAGAGGGAACACAAGCAGGGGAGTGGGAGAGGGAGAAACAGGCTCCCTGCTGAACAGGGAGCCCGATGCAAGGTTCAATCCCAGGACCCTGGGATCATGACCTAAGCCAAAGGCAGACACTTAACCAACTGAGCCACCCAGGCGCCCCTGAAGGGCAATATTTTTTATGTGTTTAAGTTTTCTTTGTTCTAGAATTTTTTTAAGCCTTATTTCTCTTCTTTTCAGTCATACCTCTTACTTTTTAACAAAAAAGTAGATCCAGATATGTTTTCTTGAGAATTTCTCTGGCATCTCATGATTGCTGACAGCCTCGTGTAGTATCACAAAGTCACGGTTAGATATTAGTGTTCTGAGAACAGGAAGGGAAAGTAGAACTCTTCTAGCTTCAGCTTGCCAAACAGCTCTCAAGTACAGTATCTTTTGTCCCAACTGCCCCTCAGTATGCCATTTCCATGTCATTCTTGTCAGCAAGTGAAATGTTCAAGCCACACAGCTAAGGAAGTTAGGGAGAGGAGTCCACTTGGAGCATCTTTAAAAGCAGTGGTAAAGTTAAGTCTTGAGCAACGATGATATCATTCTGAAAACTATTTTATTTAAAAAAAAATTGTTTTGAGAGAGAGAGTGTGTGTGCCAGTGGAGGTGGGGGATGTGGTGGGGAGGGGCAGAGGGAGAGGGAGAGAGAGAATCTTAGGCAGGCTCCATACCCAGCACAGAGCCCAACACAGGACTCGATCTCACAATCCTGAGATCATAACCTGAGCCTAAATCAAGAGTCAGATGCTTAACTGATTAAGCCACTTAGGTGCCCCAATTTTATTTCAAAATTTACTGGAATTTTCAAGAGACAGACATATTAATATGTTTTATGAGACATTAATTTTTTTTTGGTGTAGGAGATACTACACTGCTTACCATTTGTGTGACCCTCCCCTGGCCTCTGTATGTTCTTGTTTCCAAAAGCTCACACCAACAACTTTGTTTGGAGGACTACTAGAGTATTCCTGAGCCTTCGCCCACACAGGCAGGGAGCCAGAAGTCCCTCAGACAGCCATTAGCCAGTAACTGATGCTAGAGAATTGAAGGCACAGATTTCCTGCCCAAGAATCATGGGAGCCAAGGAATTCTACTTTCTCTTTGTCACTCATCAATCCAATACTAGTGACCTTAAAAAGCTTGTAAAAATATCTTATAGTTATCTCCTATAATCTGTTATATAAAGTTTTACTCACATTAATCCATGTGAATGCATTTAGTCAAAAACTTATATTGAGGATTCCCTATAAACAGAATACTGTGCTTATATTTAGAATCTATAAAAGATAGATGAACATATGTCCTGAGGTATAGACTGTTACCTGTATATTTGTTTGTTCTTTTCTAGTTGATAAGAAGAGTGGCTCATTCCTATGGAATTCATTCAACCTTACAGTCTCTTAAAATGTATATCTTTATGGAGAATTCTAGATGGCAATTGGAAATACAAGGCCCAGAGTTTGGGTGATAGCTAGAGGCTAGACCATGGTTCATTCTAGGAGTGAAAATATAAACAGATCATAGGAGAGGGGTGAGGATGGGATGTTAGAGGAGACTCTCAGGGGACTTGAGGTAGAAGATTAGCCATATATAAAACAGAGTAGGTAGACTCTGTAGTAGGAGAAGGTAGTGTCACAGAAGAGGGAAAGAATTGTTTTGAGAAAGATGCATCAAGAGGGCTCGTTTCTTCATGAACAAATACAGTATTTTCCTGCCTCCCTCACATTGCTAGGGTGGCTGCACACATTGCCCCTGTTGCTGCTGCATCTCAGGGGACTTTCATGTTCCTGATTTTATCTTTGCACCCGACACTCTATGTTTACATGACATTGTATCTGATTGTAGAATGTGTTATCATCACCTTTTCCGCACTGGTTTGGCAGCAGTCTTCTCTTGTAAACGTTATCACAAGCCCTACTGAGTGAAAGATATGTAAGGCTTCATGGTTCTCTCCTTCCTCTTCACTTTGGCTAGTTGATTCTTGACATTTGCATGCCAAGCAGCAGTATCCATTGTAGCAGCAGCAGCCAGAGAATACACAAGTTAAAAAGAAAACAAAATCAGCTTTAGAAAGAAGCAGGCACTTGATATAAATAAAAAATGTACTCAACATCTATTTTTCACTGTTGATTTGCACCAAATGGGCAGGAACATTTTCAGGTACAATTCTTTCTGGGCTACTATATTGCAGTCCTATTGTTGCCCTTAAAAATGCTCACTTTTGCACTGTGAATTGTGCAAGACTGTTGAATCACAGATCTGTACCTCTGAAACAAATAATGCAATATATGTTAAGAAAAAAAAAAGAAGAAGATAGCAGGAGGGGAAGAATGAAGGGAGGGAAATCGGAGGGGGAGACGAACCATGAGAGACGATGGACTCTGAAAAACAAACTGAGGGTTCTAGAGGGGAGGGAGGCTGGGAGGATGGGTAAGCCTGGTGATGGGTATTAAAGAGGGCATGTTCTGCATGGAGCACTGGGTGTTATGCACAAACAATGAATCATGGAATACTATAATCAAAAACTAATGATGTAATGTATGGTGATTAACATAACAATAAAAAATCTTTTTAAAAAATGCTCACTTTTGCAAGTTGCAGCAGATTCCATCAGATCTAATTCTCCCTGGAGCCCAAAGATACTCTTCTTTTTCATCTTTTATCTTGATCATGGAGGTGTTTTCAGAATTTATCCTCAATGATAAATTACATTCCAGTTCTTTGAGTCAGAGCAACGTTTTAACATGCACATCAACATCAGGGTTGCTGCTTTGCTACCTGTTTCGCCTGGAGATGGAAGGTTTTAGAGATTAATTTAGCTATGGTGAACGCTGTGAATTGTGTAAGACTGTTGAATCACAGACCTGTACCTCTGAAACAAATAATACATTATGTGTTAAAAGAAGAAGAAGAAGAAGAAGAAGAAGAAGAAGAAGAAGGAGAAGGAGAAGGAGAAGGAGAAGGAGAAGGAGAAGGAGAAGGAGAAGGAGAAGGAGAAGGAGAAGGAGAAGGAGAAGGAGAAGGAGAAGGAGAAGAAGAAAGCAGGAAGGGAAAAATGAAGGGGGGGAAATCAGAAGGGGAGATGAACCATGAGAGACTATGAACTCTGAGAAACAAACTGAGGGTTCAAGAGGGGAGGGGGTAGGTAGATGGGTTAGCCTGGTGATGTGTATTAAAGAGGGCACATACTGCATGGAGCACTGGGTGTTATATGCAAACAATGAATCGTGGAATACTACATCAAAAACTAATGATGTACTGTATGGTGACTAACATAACATAATAAAAACAAAAACAAAAAACATCTCAGGACCATATGAACTTGAGACAATGAAGACTAGTAATGATTAAAAAATGGTTTCCTGGGTTTTGAAGAATTCTCACCCAAAAGATGAGAGCCATTTGCTATTTTCACTTCACAAGAAGAAACAGACCTAAGGATTTAAATTAGACTTAAATTAGAAGAAAGTACTAACAGTGAAGACTGATATACATTAAAAGTGCTCCAAAAGCTAGGTGCAGCTGCTGTGTAAAACAATATGGAGGTTCCTCAAAAAGAAATTTTAACAATAGATGGGGTTCCTGGGTGGCTTAGTCCATTAAGCATTCAACTTTGATTTCAGCTTAGGTCATGATCTCAAGTTTGTGAGATCAAGCCCCACATTGGGCTCCCTGCTCAGTGGGGAGTCTGCTTGAGATTCTCTCTCCCCCTCTGTCCCTCCCCCCACATGCTCACTCTCATACTCTCTCTCAAAATAAATAAATCAATCTTAAAAAAAAAAAAGAAAGAAATTAAACATAGAATTACCATATGATCCAGCAATTCCAATTCTGGGTATATACTCAAAAGAATTGAAGGCAGGGGCTCAAATAGATATTTGTATACCCATCTTTGTATCAGCATTATTTACAATAGCCAAAAGGTGCAAGCAACCCAAATGTCCATCAATGGATAAACAAAATGTGGTCCACAAATAACAATGGAATGCTCTTCAGCCTTAAAAAGGAAGGAAATTCTGCCACATGCTACTACATGAATGAACCTTGAGGACATTAAGATAAGTGAAATAAGCCAGTCACCAAATGACAAATGCTGTAAGATTCCACTTGTATGAGACCAAATTCATACAGAAAGAAAGTATAATGGTGGGTTCCAGGGCCTGCTAGGAAGGGGAAATGGGTACTTGTTTCATGGTATTTGTTCGCAAGATAAAAATTTCTGGAGATTGATTGTACAACAGTGTGAATATATTTAACACTACTACGATGTACCTTTAAAAAGAGTTGAGATGATAAGTTTTCTGTTATGCATATTTTAACACAATTAAAAATAATCATAAAATTTTTTTAATCTAAAAATAGAACTACCCTACCATACAGCAATTGTACTATTAGGTATTTACCCAAAGAATACAAAAATACTAATTCAAAGGGATACATGCACCCTGATGTTTATAGCAGCATTATCTACAATAGCCAAATTATGGGAACTGCCCAAGTGTCCATCAACTGATGAATGGATGAAGAAGATGTGGTATATATCCACAATGGAATATTACCCAACCATAAAAAGAACAACATCTTCCCATTTGCAATGACATGGATGGAACTAGGGAGTATTATGCTAAGCAAAATAAGTCAGGGAGAGAAAGACAAATACCATATGGCTTCACTCATACGTGGAATTTAAGAAACAAAACAAATATGCAAAGGGGAGAGAGAGGCAAATAAAGAAATAGACTCTTAACAATAGAGAACAAACTGATGATTACCAGAGGGCATGTGAGTAGAGGAATGGTGGTGGGGATTAAGAATGCACTTGTGATGAGCACAAGTGATATATGTGTGTGTGTGTGTGTGTGTATGAGATATATAGATCTCACATCATCTTTATCCATATATATGGATATATATGTATCCCTTTGAATTAGTGTTCTTATATTCTTTGGGTAAATACCCAATGGTGTGATTGCTAGATCATAAGACAGTTCTATTTTTAACTTTTTGAGGAACTTCCATACTGTTTTCCATGGTGGCTGCACCAGTTTGCTTTCCCACCAACAGTGCAAAAGTGTTCCTTCTTGTCCACATCCTTGCCAACAGGAGACAGGACAGATTTTTATTTATGTATCTACAGTGAGAAAACTAAGTCCAAAAGACATTAAGTGACATACAGTGATTTGATGATGTAGCAAGTATTTAATACCAGATCTAATAGATGCTTATCTATTATACTTATCACTATTATTTAATGGACTGGACTTTGTATTAGAATTTGTTCATTATTTTTCCTTCTGTGTTTTTATATTTTATCAAAAGATGGACTTGCCCAGTTGTGGCTGAGACTCCAACTTTTTAGATAAATTCCAAATTTCCTTTTCCTCAAAGACATACAGCTAGACATTTCATGACCTCCCTTGCAGTTAGAGATGCCCCTTAACCTGAGCTCTGGAAATGGAATGTGTATGAAAGTGATATGTCCTTTCCAGTCCAGGCTCATGAAATCCTTCCACATCTTCCAGTAAATGGAAAGGATTTCAAGGTCTTTGAGAAAGTTAAGGCCACAAGATAGAAAAAGACTGAACCTTCAATGACTATATGGAAGGTGACCAGACCAGAACATCTGTCTGAATTCTATGGGTTTAGTAATAAATTTTAATTATATCAAGCCATGAGCTTGTCAGAGTTTTGTTGTTTTTGCAGTTATTGCTGTAGTAGCTAATATTTCTTACCCTAACTAATACACTGACATTGTTATTTTTTAGGCTTTCTTTGTTGGTGTTATGTAGGCCTAGCCTGAGTTAGAAGGTGTATTACTTTTCTGTGGATGCTGTAACAGATTATCACAAACTTAGTGGCAAAAACAATACAAATTTATTATCTTACAGTTCTTCAGGTCAGAAATCCAACCTAGGTTTCACTAGGCTAAAATTAAGGTGTTAACAGAGCTCTGTTCCTTTCTGGAGGCTCCAGAGGAGAATCTGTTTTACCTTTGCAGCTTCTGGAGACTGCCCACATTCCTTGGCTTTGCCCCCTTCCATCTTCAAAGCCAGTAATGACAGTTAAGATTTTTCCACATCATGTTTTCTGACACTGACTTTTCTGTCTTCCTCATGCACATATAAGATCCCCTATGGGGCGCCTGGGTGGCTTAGTTCGTTAAGCGTCAGACTCTTGATTTCTGCTTAGGTCATGATCTCAGGGTCATGGGATTGAGTCCTGTGTTGAGCTCTGCATTCAGCGGGGAGTCTGCTTGGGGTTCTCTCTCTCCCTCTCTCTCTGTCCCTCCCCCTCAAGATAAATAAATAAGTCTTTAAAAAAAGAAAATCTCTTATGATTACAGTAGGCTCACCTGGATAATCCCAGATAATCTCCCTATTTTAAGGTCAGATGATTAGCAATCTCAAATCCATCTAAAACCATAATTTCCCTTTGCTATGTAACCCAACATATATACAGGTTGCAGGTATTAGGATATAGATACTTTTAGGGGACATGGGAGCATTATTCTCTCTACCACTGAAGGATACATAAGACATTGCCTATTAAGGTAGAATTTAGCCTTAAATTAAGAATTGGCTTCTTCACCCAGAACTTAATAATATTCTGATAGCTTGCAGGGTAAAAATTAGTATGCTTCTTATAAATACCAAAATGACAATTGCTATTAACTGTCTTTTTAAATAATTAAAATTATATTTATCTAACCACTTAGTCATTATTTAATTTGTACATTCTTTAGAGTTCGTAGTTTTCCAAGATAGAATTTGACCACATTTCACATCTCATCTAAGGAGAAAAAATTGGAAAAGTAATGCTATAAACATCTTTACATCAGGTAAAGGTTATTCAGAGGGTCTATCTGCATTTTTTCAGGATTCTCAACTAGAAAGAACTTCTAGCTCTGTGTGTATATTCATATGCACAATCACACATGGGCATGCATTCACATATGAGAAACTCCCTTTCCAGAAAACAGGTTGGGGGAAAAAAGAAGAGACTTAGACTAAAGTTATAATGAGAAAAGACACTGTAACAATAACATTGTGGCTTCTGTGGGATCCCATATTTATCCTCTCAGATGCTTCCAGAGCAAACATAGTCCATTTATAAGTGAAAGGAGGATTTTGCTGTCAACCTAGAAGCTCCACCTGAGATCTGGGAGGAAAAGCCCCACCCTCACTCTTTTAGTCACTTACCTCATGGCCTAAGGCAAACACCACCCACCACAACCCTCTGAAAAATGTAGGTGTTGGCATCTATGCTCACCTTTGCAGTACAGAAAGGGAAAGTAGTTAGTATCTAAATCTACCCAAGAGAGACGGTTTCAATATGGTCATTTTTCCAACCTCAACAATTATATCTGAAATGAGATTCAATTTGAATTAAATATCATATTTTCATGTACTCTGGTCTTAGGATGGAGTACAGAGATTCTGCCTGTGTTACTCAGAAGTGACCTGGGTACCACAGGAGAGATGAAAAGGGAAAGTGAGTAGTTAGGAAGGGGATGTGCCCCCTCTCCACCAACCACCAATCTCCTGAGGGATCAGGAATAACAGTGGAAAGAGCACAAGGTTAATCATGAGGAAGAGGTGCATTTGAATCCTGAGTTCACCATACTGAGTGTCTGACCACAAACAAATTCCACAAATCTTTTGGCCCTGCATTTTTCTTCTTTACCTTTTTTTGGGGGGGGTTGGGAATCATGACCTGAGCTGAAGGCAGATGCTTAACCGACTGAGCCACCCAGGCATCCCTGCATTTTTTCTTCTTTAAAGATGTAATAATCATTCCTACTTCAAAGAAAGCTGTTGTGATAATTAAATGAAAATATGTTTGGAGAGATTCTAACACAGCACTTGGTGCATGGATACTTAAGAACATCCAAGTACATTTTTACAGCTCTTCTGACAGTCTTGAACCTACTGGCCTCAAATCTATACATTGCCCTTCCCCTCCTCTTCCTCTGTGCATTGTAGAGCGGCTCATCCTCTTGCAAGCTATCTTCCCCAGGCTTTCATAACGCCTGGCTGAGTTAGACCAGCACTATGGAAAGTACTTACGGATGTTCGACAACGAGGGGTACAGGGAGAATCCAAGGTACACTTCCACTTCTCTGTCCCCTGCCTTTAATGGTTTTCTGGCAGCACCTGCATGTCCTTTATAGATGTACCTTCTAGTAGACTGGCCCACCATATTCCCCTGTGGTCAGGTGATCTCGACCCTTTAGGTATACCACCTACTTCCACACTAGGGATAGTAATGGCTGACTTTTAGGTTAGCTCCCCAATGATGCCCATGTGGCTCGGTTTGGCTCTCCACTTCTCCATCACTTATGTAACTACTTCCCTGCATTAGGCCCTCTGTTTTAGATATTCAAAGTAGTTTCTATTTTTCTGGTGAAATCTTGGCTGATAGAATTCTTCTCCTCTTTCCTAAGCAGTGACAATAGAGGGAGTAATATAAAGGTCAGGGAACAGCCTGCCTTGGAGTTATTTTATCCCAGCAAACCCAGGGCTTGAAATCCTTATTTTGACGTGCCCGTTACCTGCTCCTTTTATATGATAATTATGATCATGATTTAATGACCTATAGAAAGTGGAAACCAAGAATCACCCACCACTATCTAAATGGATGGTTTGAAGAGCACCATCAAATGGAAGAGCTAGTCAGTTTAGTTGTTTGTCATCCTAGACATCAGTGAGCAGGACTTTCCAACAGATAAAATGATTAAGCGACAACAGGCTAGAATTGTTGTGATGTGCACAAGAGATAGACAAGTTAGGGAGCATTAAATGCTTACTGAAAGACACTTAAGGGGCCTTCTATTCACTTCATTCAGGTATCTGCTCAAATGACACCTCAGACCTTCCTTGACCACCTGATTTTAAACTTGTGCCATCACCATCACGGCTACTCTCTTTCCTTTCATTTCAAGGCATTCATGAATACTGGATTTCACATTATACATTTGTTTATCATCTATTTCCCGTACTAGTGAGGAAAACTTGGAAGATTAAGCACTTTATTTGATTCATCACTGTCAAGAACCTAGCACTGTCCTGGCAAATAGTAGGTGCTTAGGAAATATGTGTTCAGTGAATGAATGAATGTGAGAACACTACCCAGCCTTGTGTCTGGATCTGCCTTCTTCTCCCCACTACACACGCCCCACCTCAGCCAAGAGTATTCATTACTTACTTCTACCCATAAATCCCAAACTAACCACTAGCAGGCCCTTTTTAATGCCCTAACAGAAAGCATATAATGGCTTCTGAGCCTCAGGCAATGGTTGTTACCACTTTCAAGAGCCTCATGATGCTGTTTTCTTATCCCATTTCACCTTGTTTTGCCTTTTCAGTTCTTATTGGGGTTTGTTTGTTTGTTTGTTTGTTTTTTGCTTCCTGAATATTTCCCCAGAACTTTTTACCTGTGTTTTGCCCATTTGTTTGCCTGGCTAACCTCTGACTCAGTGTTTTAAACTGGCCACAAACTCATGTGTATGTCTTGGGTTCTTACCATTGACCTGTTGCCAACACTTAATTTAGACCCCCCAAGTACCTGGTTTTCCTTTCTTACATATATCCATGTGCTATATATTGCATTTTAAAATAATGGAAGAAAAGGAAGACAGTGTAGGGGAAAAATAGGAGATACTGAAAATAAAACACCTCTGCTTTACCATTTTTTCTAGGGTTGGACTTTACCAAGAGCACCTTAAATTCTGATTTGTTTGAGCTGATGACTTAATGTATAATCTTGAAGAAGATTATTTGACCTTGTGGTCTAGCTTGCCCTAACATAACCATGATAAAAAACAAAAAGTTCAATGTTAATGCTCAGCTCCACATTCCAAGAGGAGCCTTAATCCTGGACTGATAAATAATAAGTAAAATTAGATCTGCTAATCCTTAATCGCTGCAGACTTTGGTGATATATCCATGCTGTTGAAGTAACACTGAAATTATTTACTTAACAGTGTTTTGTGCTTGGAAACAGCTTCATTAGTCTCCCTATTTTGTGGAGCTAATGTACATGTTGGTGGAATGGAAAAGGATTTGGTTTAGGAGTTCAGAAAACTGGATTCTGGTATCAACTCTATCACCTATTAGCTATGTGACTTTGGGCATTTCATCTCTCTCAGGCTTGATGTCCTCACATCTAAATGAAAGGTTTGAACTTAGATAATCTCTGAAATTATTTCAAACCTTACAATCCTGTACAACCTAGAAAATAAGTAAAAGCATCCATATGTGTAGAGTGTTTTGCCTAAATGGCACTCAAAACAGTATTTTGATTGTGGTATGGGGGAAGGAACTCTGGAATCTCAGTGCCACTATTTTTCATAATTCTTTTCAAGTTTGTTAGCTTCCATCTTTACTTATAAAATCAGGAGTTTGAGCAAGAATATATCTAGGCACCCTCCTTTTCTAAGGTCTTAAAATTCTATGTTTCTATGACTATACAAAGTCTATTTTCCTAACATACTGTGAACAAATGTTCACATTTTTTAAAATCAACAACTATAAAATGGCACTTGGAATTTGGGTGAGAGAGATATAAAATCCTTTCACCTTGATAAAAGCTTTCTGCCTAGTAAATTTCAGGAGGAGAAAAACTTATTATTCATAATATGGATGAATAGATGGATAGATGATAGAAAGATAGATAAAAGAGAAAGAAAGAAAGAAAGAAAGAAAGAAAGAAAGAAAGAAAGAA